>NC_084902.1:21047700-21181910 GCF_949316345.1 Pungitius pungitius | reverse complement strand
CGTATTACTCGTATAATACTCGTACTCTGCAAAAATGCTTTATCCGTACCGGATACTCGTTTCAGCCGAGTATCCGGCTCATCTCTATTAACTACACTCGCTGCTCTTGGTTCTGATATTTATTGTCCACTTATTGTTTCGCTTCAGTGAGCAGAGCAGAGACAGTTTAAGGAGATCGCAGAGTAAACGGTCCGCCACTGGAGTGCATACGTCCCGACGTCAGCGAACCATCGGTCGGACCACCAGCGCCACAGTTCCACAGTTCATGCCACAGTTATTGGTTGTAGTAATGTTTAAAATGTTTTATTGGATGATCTGCACTAAAATCATCTATCTCTTTTATTTTAATTTTATTATTTTTGCTATTACACTTTAATTTGTAAAGGTCTTCCTTCAATTAAAAACAACTAGATTGAGATTTTTTTTCCCTTGTCTTTTTTTAACTACACTAGAATCCCGCACCCCACCCAGCTGTTAAACAAGTAACTGATTAACTTTTACTCTGAGTACATTTTAAAAGAGCTACTTTTTAGTTTTACTTGAGTAAATGTTTAGACTGGTAACTTTACTTGTACTTCAGTAAAACTTTACTTAAGTAACAGTACTTTTATTTGAGTACAACATTTTGTTACTCTTTCCACCTCTGTTGAATACATATCTCCAGAATCATGGTTGTATTTTGGTGTACACTAAATGCATTTTATTTATAGTTTTATAAATATAAATATTTATGAATTTATGAACCTGGTCGTCAATTTATTTTTAATATCCTACACTTTCTAGCCCAGCCTCTTAAGCTTTACACCAGTGTAAGGGGCATTATTATATGGGTTCACGATGAGTGCCAGTTAGCAATCTTTTGTGGTAGATATAAGGACAGTGTCTTGGAATGTCGCTGGCGACAGGCTCTGGACTAAAGAGAGAAAAAGCAACAAGCCCATCAGGGGAAACCCTTTAACTGATTCCAATAAACGATCTTCTCCTCAGATATTTATCTGTTCTGTGAGAGCATGGCTATAAAAACATAACACGCTGGCTAAAACGTGCTGAATATGATATCACGCACAAGGCTGAATGGAAGCTGCACTGCTGCCAGATCATGACGATGTCCCTAAAGTGAAAAGACATGCTTTGGGGATTAGGTCAATTGGTCACTCTCAAATGTCCGTGAGTGTGAATGGTTTTGTATCTGAGCATCCCTGCGATTGACTGACCAATCCAGGCTGCAACCTGTCTCTCGCCCAATGTTGGCTGGGATTGCTGCCCAAGTTCCCACTAATCTGACGTTTACCCAATTATCAAACCGCTATAAAAATCCCATAAAACATTTATAAACAAGGCTAAAAACATGTATGTGATAGCCCTGTGTGGACAGTACGTATGTAAAAGTTTATTTTTACATGTCATACATGTAATAGAGTAAAGATAAACTACTCTAGAGAAGGCTTCAGTGGAAGGCCTGATGTCAGACGAACATCTGACCAAGAATCTCAAGAAGTCAAGCTCTGAGTGGTCTGCATCATTTCCCCACTCTACTGAACCGTCTGAACTCACTGAATAAGGCCAAAGTGACGTGCAAATGATCAACAGCTTCCCTAGCCACTTTGTACTGTGTTCGTCATGGTTTACATTGTACAGATATCCCCGGATTCAGCGCAATATGCTTGTGAAGTTTGTGATCTTGTTTGTCTGTCTAGTATTTACCATTAAAAAGAAGTGTTTGGAGTATTATCAAGTGGATTTTGGTTCATTGTAGCCATGACTCAAACCGGCAAAGCATGCATAACTTTGTTCATTCCTGAGAAACACTGCTTTGTATCACACGATTCAGGGCGATCTGCTGATGCTTGTTGATGTGTTTTTTGCCATGAAAGCAGTGCAGTCAAAACGCTTCATCTGCTGCGGTCACCTGTTTAAACAGGATGCTCTGGGTCTAAAAGTCATTAGTTCTGTTTCTTTATAATCCGTTACAAACAAATAGGCAAACCTTGAAGATTGATGGCAGCTCAGAGAAAAAGTCTGGCAGAGATTTAAGCTACATCCACACTACTATTTTTTTAAATTTAAAATGTAAAAAAAGCACTCACACAAAAACTTCCCTAGTGCAGTGTGAGCAGGACTGATAAATAGGCCGTTATTCTACCTCTTTTGAACCTCTCTACATAAGTGATTCTGCTTGTTCATCTGCGTCTTTTTTCCACATTGTCATTCTATCCACACCGTCAAATGGTGGTCTGACAAAAGGGGTTACCATGGCAGCAGGTGCTAGGGACCCATCTAACCCTGCCTAGCATTCCAGCATCCAAACAGCACCTCTCCTGTCCAACTATAATACCAGTGAGACAAAAGCTGACTTGGACCCCATAGTTTACCATGTTAATGGTCTAGCAATGAGATCATCGGTCCACGTCAGTGTTTCCCCTATCATTATAAGTGAAATTACCCCCCGCCCACGAAAAAGTGTGAAATTAAAAATGCACGGCATTCAATGACATGAAATGTTGCGAATATGTTTGTGTGCCGCTCGAAGCAGTGGGGCAAGGGGCACCAAAGTGACTAATAGAGTTGAGCCGGATACTCGGCTGAAACGAGTATCCGGTACGGATAAAGCACTTTTGCAGAGTACGAGTATTATACGAGTAATACTCATACACAGAACTCCTCTGTCCCTCCCTCAGTCATCAGGTTCGCGGGTCTTTCCCGATAAATTTAAAGGATTTCTTCGGCTTCAGGTTTTGTTTTTTTTAACTTCGGTTTGTTGTTCTTAACTAGTACAGTTCAGGTAAACTTGGGGCTTGTTAAGACGTGGTGCTTAAGAATGCGACTCGCGTTGCGTCTCTGCCTGTCGGAGATTTTTTTTTTCAGTCGGCTCTAACCAGTTTTTTTTTTACTTCACGCACTGACCTACTCCTCTCTCTCTCTCTTTCTCTCTCTCTCTCTGCCGGTCATCAGAGTTTTTTTTACCGTCTGCTGGCTCTCTTCACGCACTCAGTGTCTGACGTTGACTAGTTGTGTTAAATAACTAAATATTAATATTACAAATTAAGCCACACACGCACACTTCCCCTCTCTCTCTCCTGATCATCAGTGATACAGAATAATGAGTGATAAACATAAATGAAGAATTAAGAAGGAATGCTGTTTTAACCGCAGAAATGCGTCAGTACAGTACACTGTTTTTCAAGTTAATGTATGATTGGTCATATCACCTGTTAATCAAGCTCCCTGCGTAGGGTCAATTGTATGCTTAAAAAAGAGCATAACGGTTAAAGCCCAGCCCATTTCAAGACAACCCGACAACTTACGGGGTAAATCCTTCATACTTCCGGGTTAAGCCCTGCCCACTTTCGGGTTAGGCCCTGCCCAATCCGAGTACAGATACGGATACAGATAATTCATATGGTTCAACAGATACAGATAATGCTTTACTCGCTCATCTCTAGTGACTATCCCCCCATTTGTCCGACAAATACAAAACACTGCACACGAGCATACAGCAGTTTGTGCGTGTGTGTTGATCACTGTTAAGGTCGTTTGAATTTGAGCTTTACAGCACACACTCAATCTGCAGTGCTCCAAGGCTTTAGTTGAAGGTTTAAATTAGGGCCGGGACTTTAGCGCGTTAATTGCGATTAATTAATGACAATATGAATTAAGATTAATTAATTACACATAAAAATAACGCTTTACGCATTCTTACACTTTTTTTTGCACCGCGGAACGTTTCTCACTGGGTGAGTTTCGGGGGGACCGATTATACTGGAGCACCAACTAGCGTTCATGACTTCAGACAACAACAAACCACAGTGAACATGAACAAAGAAGCTGACGAGACCGTGTCGGGTGGCCCCGTGAATGGGAAATCTTATTATAATAAACACACGGATGGAAGCGTCGATAAGAGCGTGGTTGTGTGCAAGCTGTGCAACAAGGAATTCGCATCGAGCCTCAAGTATCACATCAACGCAAAACAATTAGCAGCTAGCGTGGACGTTAGCCCCACTGCGGGTACAAGGCAGATATGGGGACTCGAGTTTGAGACTCTGACTCGAGTGTGACTCGAGTCGCACACACGGTGACTTCCGACTCGACTCGAGACTCGTCCTCGAAAGACTTCAGACTCGACTCAGACTCGAGCTTTAGGACTCGTGAACAATGTTTAATTTTAGGATCTGATGAGCATCCGATGAGCTCGCTATACCGCTCCCTCCGTTACCTGCCTACCTACATTGACATATATTGCTGGCTGCGCACGCCACACACGAGAAAGATGTCGAATGCACTGGCCGCTGCTGGGTCACACACGAGAAAGATGTCGAATGCACTGGCCGCTGCTGGGTGGCGCTGACGGGGAGGCGGGGGTGCCGCTGGCGGTCCGACCGACGGTTCGCTGACGTCGGGATGTATGCACTCCAGTGGCGGACCGTTTACTCTGCGATCTCCTTAAACTATCTCTGCTCTGCTCACTGAAGCAAAACAATACGTGGACAAGAGCAGCGAGTGTAGTCAACTACTGCTGCTAACACATCCCGTCGGACCAGGATTATTTATTTATATCCGTTAATGAACTTTTCTCCTCTTATTACCCTGGTAACCGCTGTCATTACATCGACGGTTGCGTCGATTCTTACTGTGAAAATCTACGTACTTCCGGTTTAGCGGCTATGCTTCGTATTTTCATTTTATGGGGAAAACCACAAAAAAACATTAAGTAAAGAGTAAAGGAGGAGTAAAAAGTTGTTGGTATGGTTTTTTTTTACGGTAAAAGGGACGTTGATAAGAGATGGGGACTCGAGTTTGAGACTCGGACTCGAGTGGCACACACGGTGACTTCAGACTCGACTTCAGACTCGTCCTCGAAAGACTTCAGACTCGACTCGGACTCGAGCTTTGGGACTCGTGAGCATCTCTGGTACAAGGACCCACACCCAACCCACACTGCACCAGATGATGGTTTAAGGACCAGGGTAACTAAGTCCACGTCTGAAAAAATAACCAATGTTCTGAATGTACTTGAAAGTATTGGTCTACTTAAAAAAACATAGTTTTCAGAAGGTCTACTTACCTAAAGGCTACCTGAATTTCTGAAAGTACTATATTTCTAAATATGCTATTTCTACACTGGAATTGGTTGAATAAAAATAAAAATCCATGTGAAAAAAATGACTTCTCACTGTTGTCAGGTCAAATATTTGTATGTATAATATATGCGATTAATTTCAATTAATTAATTACAAAGCCTCTAATTAATCAAGTCCCGGCCCTAGTTTAAATACAACACTGGAAACTGGATTACATTTCACTTCAAATGGAGATTTATAACAAAAACTGCACTCCAAAACTAAAAAGTTATAATGTTGTTAAGACCAAGTTGTTATAACTTCTTCTTAATCTTAGTTATTATCTTGCACCAATGAAATGAAGATATGTTTCATAAGTTAATAACAATATTTAAAAAAACAAATCATCTAGCATAAAAGTGGTTTTATCTTCAGACTTATAGGTTGTAAAGGGAATTGTTAGCTAATGTTACTGTCTAACTTAAATCAGAGAGGGCTGGTAATTAAATCAGCCAGCAGTAAGCAGATCATAAGGCATTGGTAGAGGAAGAAGAGGTCAAACACACTGATTGGCACTAAAACTGTTTCTGCCCCACGGACACAGTTATTTAAATTGAAGGTAAACAAGCGAGGAGTTATATTTAATAACTTAGTTACAACAGTACAATACACTAAGAGAATTAAAGGGGGACTTTTGAATATTAGATCTCTGTGCTCTTAAGCTGTTTTTGTAAATGAACTAATATCTGACAACCATGTTGATATATTTTGTCTTACTAAAACATGGCTATCGAATGGGGAGTACTTTAGCTTAAACGAAGCGACTCCTCCAAGTCATGTTAATACTCATATCCCCCAAGGCACAGGCCGAGGGGGTGGAGTTGCAGCTATTTATGATTCCTGCCTTTTAATAAACCTTAAACCTAAACTGGATTATAACTCTTTTGAAAGTCTGACTTTCAGTCTTTCACAACCAACCTGGAAAATAATCCAGCCGGTTCTCTTTGTAATAGTGTAAAGGGCCCCAGGTCCTAATTCTGAATTTTTATGTGAATGTTCACAGTTCTTATCTCAACGAGTTTGGTCCTTAAAACGGACAAGGTCATTACAGTGATTTTAACATTCATGTGGATGTCGATAACGACTTGGTACTTCATTTCTCTCTTTGCTGGAATCAGTTGGTTTCTGTCAGAGTGTAAACAAACCAACTCATTGTTTTAACCACACGCTCGACTTGGTTCTTGTTTATGGTATTGTGATGTGATGTGATGTGAACATTTAACAATCTTTCCACAGAACCCTCTCCTGTCGGACCATTGTCTGATAACCTTTGAATTTCTACTACCAGAATATCCTCCTCCTGCCAAGGGTTTCTACAGTCGATTTTTATCGGATACCGCTGTAGCCTCATTTAAAGAAGCCATTCCCTCTGCTCTAAGTTCAGTGTCCTATCTCAAGATATCAAAAGACTCCTGTGAAAACTTCAGTCCGTCGTAAATCAACCATCTTGTCGATACTGCCACAGGCTCTTTGAGAATGGCGCTGGACGGTATTGCTCCCCTCAAAAAAGGAAAAGGAAGTTCGCCCCTTGGTATAACTCTCAAACCAGAACTTAAAGCAAACTGTGCGGAAACTTGAACGGTTATAGCGTTCCACCAAATCAGAAGGATCTAAGCTAACTTGGCAAGACAGCGTTAAAACATATAAGAAGGCTCTCCGTAACGCAAGAGCATCTTATTACTCATCATTAATTGAGAAAAATAAAAACAACTCCAGGTTTCTCTTCAGTACTGTAGCCAGACTGACAGAGTCACAGCGCTGTCGAGCCGTGTATTCCTGTGGACCTCAGTAGTAACGACTTTATGAACTTCTTCAATAAGATTCTGACTATCAAAGAGAAAATTGATGGTCTACTGCCCCCAACCAGTGCCGACCCGTCCTCGGATGTAGGAACCTTGGACGCAGCCGTGGGCCCGGATACTACCTTGAATGGTTTCTCTTCCATCAGCCTTGATCAACTGACTTTTACGATTTTGAAATCCAACTCTTCCACTTGTCTCCTGGATCTGATTCCAACTAAGCTGCTTAAGGAAGTTTTTCTGTAAATTAGCACATCCCTACTTGATATTATGAATCTGTCTTTGTTGACAGGACATGTACCACATTCCTTCAAGGTAGCTGTAATTAAACCTCTTCTTAAGAAACCTACTTTATCTCCAGAGGTGTTGGCTAACTACAGACCCATCTCTAATCTTTCCTTCCTCGCTAAGATCCTTGAGAAATCTGTCACAAATCAATTATGTGACTTTCTACAAAACAATGCTTTGTTCGAGGATTTCCAGTCAGAATTTCGAGTGCATCACAGCACAAAAACGGCACTGGTGAAAATTACAAATGAACTTCTACTTGCATCGGACCAAGGACTTGTCTCTTTTCTTGTTTTGCTGGACCTCAGTGCTGCATTTGACACCATCGATTACTGTATCCTGCTGCAGAGACTGGAACACTTGATTGGCATCAAAGGAACTGCACTCAGCTGGTTTAAATCTTATTTATCGGATCGATCCCAGTTTGTGAACGGTGAATCATCGAGGACCACCAATGTTGGTCACGGAGTTTCACAAGGTTCTGAGCTTGGACCGATTCTATTTACCCTGTATATGCTTCTTTTGGGCGACGTTATCAGAAAACACAGACGATCAGACGATACTCAACTGTATCTATCGATCAAGCCAGAAGACACCAACCAGCTTGTTAGACTTCAGGATTGTCTTGGAGACATCAAAACTTGAATGACTTGCAACTTCCTCATGTAAAACTCTGTTAAAAAGTTATCATGATAGGCCCAGAGCGCCTTTGAAGCCAGCTGTCACGTGATACAGTCTCTATGGATGGAATTGCTCTGGTATCCAACAGCACTGTCAGAAATCTTGGAAGTCTCTTCAACCAGGATATGTCCTTCAACTCTCATATAAAGAAGACTTCAATGACTGCCTTTTCCAAAACACAAACCCTGTTCTTTGATAAAGGTAATTTTATCTCGATGCTCTTTCACCTTAAACTGTGAGCATATATCCAAAGAATGCCAACTTTGTAAACAAAACATACGTTTTTGAATACCGGATGACTTGATCTTGTTTTGTGTGTATTGAGTGATGCCTCCTACTACAGTAACATTTGTGGCAAAGCTGCTTCCCCGTTTTTTTTGCCTCAAGTGACTAACATTTCCGACCTTCGAGTTGATGGATTGTAGGTCCTGGACGTTGCCAAATAGTGGACCAGAGGCAATCCTGACTTGCTTTTCAATGAAGGCAACAAGATCCTTAAACATCGCTCTCCGGCCAGTTGTCTCTTGCAAATTACAAGCAACATTTCTCCATCCTTCCCTTCAAACAGTACTGACTTTGTCTTTTGACCTCATCTTCGGGTAAAGGTAAGTTCACAAAAGAGCCATGCATGTCGTTTGCTTCTTGGCAACACTTAATGAACTTCGTAAGCTCAGCATTCACTGATTTAAGATTTTCATTTGATGCCATTAATACACACAAATTCCCCATACACTCCTTGGCTTGTTTACATCTTTTACTCCTTTTCCGCTGATACATTTCCATGTGGAAGGCCAAGCCTTTAGGAGTTAATTTACTTTCTCTTTTTGCTGCAATCGTCTCAACGTCGTTTGCCGTTCCTACGTCAGACATCTTGGACGCTTGCTCTTGTTTAGCATGCAGGCGGAGTGCAAGAAAAGCATCAAAAAGTGGTTATTTTACAGTCAAGTCCATTTCATCAAACAAACGCACACATCAGGTTTTAATCAATGAAAGTCGCCGTGGCCGATGCGCGCCGTTGCGCAATACTCATATGCGCCGCATCGTGGCTTCTGAAACTTCAAACATTTTGGATCGCTGTGAACACAGACTTTTGAACTCCACTCGTTCGGCCGTTTTCCTTTTCAGCAGTCCTACTCTGATGGCCACTGATGCACCTAGTTTGACTTCTTTTACGCAGAAAAAGTGTGTTGTCCAGGCGGTGTTTTCTTGTTGTTTCTTGTTTATTTTTAACCAAAATATCACCAAAAAACATAACATAAAGTGAGCTGCTTTCCTATGCAGTTCCTATACACTGTCTAACTGTTAACTGTTTCACTGTTTTACCTGTTTCACTGCTATAACTGGTAAAAACGTATTCGTCACCCCACCTGGTCCCACCTGGCTATGCCCTTAAGTAACCTCCAGGTGCCCACCGCATTACCCAATTAGTGATCCAATTACCCAATTAGTGATCCAGCTACCCAAACAATCAAGAAAAATATATTTAAAGAATATACTGTATAACTAGAGATGAGCGAGTACAGCATTATCTGTATCTGTATCTGTTGAACCATATGAATTATCTGTATCCGTATCCGTACTCGGACTGGGCGGGGCCTAACCCGAAAATGGGCGGGGCCTAACCCGGAAGTAGGAAGGATTTACCCCGTAAATTGTCGGGTTAAGCCTTTCTGCGGTTAAAACAGCATTCCTTCTTAATTCTTATCACTTATGTCCATGAGAGAGAGAGGGGAAGTGTGTGTGCGGCTTAATTTGTAATATTAATATTTAGTTATTCAACACAACTAGTCAACGTCAGACACTGAGTGCGTGAAGAGAACCAGCAGACGGTAAAAAAAACTGATGAGAGAGAGAGAGAGAGAGGGAGAGAGAGAGAGAGACAGAGAGAGAGGGAGAGGGAGAGAGAGAGAGGGGTCAGTGCATGAAGTAAAAAAAAAAAAACTGGTTAGAGCCGACTGAAAAAAAAAACTCCAAGCATTCTTAAGCACCACGTCTTAACAAGCCCCACGTTTACCTGAACTCTACTAGTTAAGAACAACAAACCGAAGTAAAAAAAAATAAAGGCGAAGAAATTGTTTAAATTTATCGGGAAAGACCCGCGAACCTGGTGACTGAGGTAGGGAGAGAGGAGTTTTGTGTGTGAGTGAGCCGAGCGGGACACAGCAACACAAACAGTATGTGAGTAGTGGAGGGGCGCTGTGACTACCAGCCAATCACAGAACGCAGACACAGACAGCTACCCAATGAGGACTTTTATTCAATCCGAGCACAGATATTGATTCGTATTACTCATATAATACTCGTACTCGGCAAAAGTGCTTTATCCGTACCGGATACTCGTTTCAGCCAAGTATCCGGCTCATCTCTATATATAACTAAATCAGTGCCGGCGCTCCGCACACGCACATCACGCGCTGCGCGTAGGGCACCAAGTGTCTGGGGGGGCACCAAAAAATCTGGGACGTGAAAAATCATCACAGTAGGCTACTTGTATAAATAACAAATACAATATTTCTAAAGCATGTTAATATGCAAAATCAATACAAAAGTAATAGGCCTAGACCAAATTAGTCTAAAAAAAGGGGAACCTCCTGTGCGACCCCCCCCCCCCCCCCCCCTCACCTCCCAGTGGTTTGTTCGATTATGCCTCAAATCTCAAATGTGGCAGACTGCTTTGAAATGGCTTCGAAAAGGCATCAAGAGTCGGGGGCGGAAAAAAGAAGAAAAAAGAGACAGCGGGATGATGCTCGCGCGTCGCTCTCAGCTAAGACAATGTTTTAAATCAGGGGTCCCCGAACTTTGTCTCGTGAGGACCGTTGCTAGCGGTCACCGGGCGGCCGGCTGCCCACATGTACTCGCGCTCATAATGTCCGCACGGACCGCCGGTGGGCCGTATTCTGTACTCGTCCGCGGCCCGCCCCAAGTTTCTGTTACCGTTACCGTTTCTGTTATCATTTGTTTTTCATGTTATCGTTTACGTTTTTGCATAACAATCGGCTTCAAGAGGTATATCCCAATCTATGGATTGCTTCGTATTGCACTGACTCTCCCTGTCACAGTTGCCTCTGCTGAGCGAAGCTTTTCAAAGCTCAAACTAATCAAAACGTACCTGCGCTCATCAATGGGGCAGGAACGTTTAAGTGGTCTGGCTGTCATCAGCATCAATGGGGACGTGGCTCAGAAACTGTCATATGACCTGAGAGCTGATTTTGCAGCTAGGAAATGCAGGCGTGTGCCTCTGTAGGGCCTTTGACAACTGATGGTAGTGAAAATGTTTGTAATATTGTTCTATCGGATAGCAGAATGGTCTCTTTTATAGAGATGGTAAAGTAAATTCTACTGTGCAGTTTGCACTTTATTATTATTATTTGTACTTATGTATATTATTTACTGAAGAAATGTGCACATTATTACTTACACGGTTATATACTTGAATACTTTCTGCGTTTACAATGTTCACTTCCAAATCTGTGTTTTTAGTAATTGTGGTGGTATTTGGTATTTATAATTTATAATTTAATCTTTTATATAATTTATTTCTTTTCATGTTTGTTTATGTAAATTATTTATGTTTAGAAGTTATTTGGGGAATAAAGAGAACCTAACTAAGACATTCTGAATGGTTGGTTTTCCTTTGGTGGTGGTGGTGGTGGTTGGTTCGTTGGTTGGGGGGGGCACCACCAAGCATTTGCGCTTAGGGCACCCAAATGGCTAGCGCCGGCCCTGAACTAAATTATAGCTCTTACACCAGGAATCATCCCAGGTCTACAGATTCCAAAGCATCAAGCCAACCTCTACAACACAGGACTTGTTGAGAATCACTAAACCGGAAGTACGTAGATTTTCACAGTAAGAATGGACTCAACCGTCTGCAATGACAGCGGTTACCAGGGTAACATGAGGAGAAAAGTTCATTAATGGATATGAATCAATAATCCTGGTCTGACGGGATGTGTTAGCAGCAGCAGTTGTCTACACGCGCTGCTCTTGGCTCTGATATGTATTGTCCAAGTATTGTTTTGCTTCAGTGAGCGCAGAGACAGTTTAAGGAGATCTCAGAGTAAAGCGAACCGTCGGTCGGACCGCCAGCGCCACACCCGTCAGCCGTTCGCACCCGCGTTCGGTCGAAGTCGGCATTATCTGGCTCGAACCTGAAATGAGTTTGACACTCCTGCTTTACTGAATCCACAGTTCATGCCATCTTTAGTGGTTGTAGTAATGTTTAAAATGTTTTATTGGATGATCTGCACTAAAATCATCTATCTTTTATTTTAATTTTATTATTATGCTATTACACTTTGGAGAGATGGAGAAAGTCTTCCTTCAATTTAAAATAACTAGATTGAGATTTATTTTCCCTTGTCTTTTTTTAACTACACTAGAATCCCGCACCCCACCCAGCTGTTAAAAAAGTAACTCAGTAACTTTTACTTTAAAGTACATTTTTAATGAGCTACTCAGGATCAAGTTGCCTGATATTGAAATCGATCGGATTTAAACTCTCGGAGTTCGATCGTTTGTAAATGTAAAAAATGATAGAAATTGTAAAAGACAAGCAAAAATACAGAGAATCACTATAGCACCCTCTAATGTTCAAATATTCTGAAAATATTTGGGGATGTTTTAGGACTCAATGTGAACATGTCCTAAAGATTTGGTGAGGACAGGCCTTATACTTTTGAAGTTATAGGTCTTTCCTTTCTAGGTTACACGCCTTACAAACTTCATTGGTCCATAACTTTAAGGAAAAATTAGATATCAACATTCTTTCAAAAAAATTTGATGACATTGAGCCATTGGACATTTTGCTGAACATTTCGTAAATTCTCATTTACTGTAGCTTATTAAAATGCAACGGTATTTTTTGCCAACCCATGAGGCCTAATGAAACCTGGTCAACATTTTTCTTCATTTGTTTTTTTCACATGTTGAGAGCAAGCACACGGCTAAAACTATGGACATGATCCCGGAATAAATTGTGTTTTTTTGTGTTTTCTACAAAGCCCCATTGGGAAAGCAGTTCTTTTGGATTTCTTGTAGACCCTAGTATGGATCTTAACTGGAGAAAAGGTGACCCGTGGTGCACAAACAGCAGTGAATGATGACAGTGTTTAGTATGCATGGCGACGCTCCTGGCTGTGGCACACCATCATAGTGTTGATTCACAACAAAGCTTGCTGCTCAAATCCATTCACTCACTCAGTCCCACTGCAGAACTTGCATCCAAATGCTGCATTCACACAAAAAGCAAAAACGCTTCACTCATGTGAGTTTACTAGCCAGACTATTTGTGGTTATTTGTGTAATTTGCTTCATTCCCGGCAGAAAGGGGGAATGGCTTATGTCTGTGGCTTGTCTCCGTAAAAACAGCAGTGTTTCCCCTACAATTATAACAAGGAGGCACCCCTCCGGCCCCCTGAAATTACTCCCCTCGCCCCTGAAAAAATGAAATGAATTCAAATGTTCAAAAGTTCCACACAACATTAATATGTTGTGAATATGTCTGTGTGGCGCTGGGCTGCAGCACCAGAGTGACTACCCCGTTTGCCCAACTAATACCCCCTCCCCCGCTGAACATTTAATTTCCCCTATTCACCTTGAAATAACCACTATTTTTGCTTTGTACTTAAAAAAATCCACAAATGTCAGAACCGCAATCCCCCTTGTGTTTTGCGTTCATGACATCAGGTGCCGCACATAGCTCGGTGAATTTCACCAACTCTTCCAGGAAGTGCATCTGGATGACTACCGCTTCCAGTGCTACTTCAGGCTAACCAGTAGCCAGTTTGATGCCTTGATCTGATTGGCTTTCGCAAGACAGTGTCGGGCAAATTTTATGCAATGGTTGAATTATTTCAACCAACCAAATATTTCAATGGGGCAAATATTTAGCTTCAATCATGTCATTCACACCACGCCATTTGAGTGGAAAATGTGTGTCGTTAGCAACCATTCGCGTTGCATTGACTTGACATGGAATCTGCTCACGCAAAAAAAATTGTATGAATGCAGCATAACAACCTTACAGCTGTTACGGGTGGCCATGACATCCCTCTGGTGTTCAATCGTGAAGCTGTCTCTAATCTTGTTGTGGTGGAAATTTGTGGATTGAAGCCTTGTGAGAAATCAAAAGTATCTTGAACACGCTCTATGATTAAGTATTTATTACTAACTAGAATATAGAAAAATGATAAAGAATACAGAAATCATCAACATAAGCCGTAAGTACAGACAGAAGTCAAATGACTACAATTCAGCTGAAAAGGGAAAGATTGTTCCTTCTCCCTCGGAGGAGCAGGAAGATCTGACAAAGGAAGAGAGGGGAACAGAGAGTCTTTATACCTTTCTGGAAGAGGGACCCCTGTTGCTTCCCCCCCAAACCCTCAGGACAGAGCAACAGGAAAATCCCCAAAGGTTGTAAACTGACCCTCCCTTAATGGTGGCCAATCAATCACTAATCCAAGACAGATGACAAAACAGGATATGGATCAGTCAAGGCATCTGCTGGCCCCTCTGTTTAGACTGGAGGCTATCCTAAACTCGGACAGGTCACAGGTTTCCTAAGAAAGGTTACCCCACAGTCCTCACACAGACTCACACACAAATGCCGCTCACCAAATTCTTCCCCATCACTTGTCTCTTCCCACCCAGACTGGCACACCTGCGGTTCCCCAGTAATCACCAAGGTGCTACATAAAGAAGCCAGGCTCAGTGTAAAGGGAGGAGAAAAGAGGGAGACAGACCATACAACACCAGACAACAGCTTTCAATAATCACTCACTTAGCCTTCTTGTTTTTGTTAGCAGTTTCTTTAGTTTGGCCTGGGGATGGCCTTTTTTGTTAGTGACTCCGGTTAGGTATTTTAAGTTAGGAAGGGAGTCACGGCTTCTCCGTCCCTATAGGGGGTGGGCTGGGCCTCCCCTCGTTTTCTTTCTTTTGGCTGGAATCTCCAGGCCCCTTTCATTTCTGGGCCTCTCCACTTTTGGGTAAGGTCATTTTTGCTGTTTTGTCCCTTGACACTCTAATTACTTTCTGCAGGGGATAATGTGTAAATAAAATCATTACCCCTGGAATTGGTTATTGGCCCATTTTACCGAGAATGCATCAGAGCAGAATGGCCGGTCTTGTGAGAGAAAAATTGCCCCAAAATGCCAAAGTCATCTATGAAATGACCCGCTGGTATTCACGTCCCCCTAGCGGTTATGCATGAGCTATAACTATTCATAACTTGTTTGATCACTGGTAACGTTACATTTGTTTGAGGGCGGAGTTTAGATTTAAAAGTTATGTTAAGAACGACACTGAGAATGGCGCTTTGCATACTTTATTTTAACATTATCAAGTTCAGGTCTTTTCTGACAACATTAGAAAGGATGATTAATGTGCCATGAGGTGGCAACATGAATAAGATTCAAAACGACAAAAGAAATATTGAGCAAATTAGATAACATATGGCAGAGTTAAAAACATTTCAATTGCCATGACGAATCGTGGTATTTTCCAAACCACCACGCTCACATAGTTCAATATTTTTCCAGGCTTTATACAATGCTACATACATAATTCAGACTACACATTTGGTGAGATCCTTTGGAAGTGAGTGAAGTGGACATATGAGGCCCAGTGTTGTGCCTTTTTTTGGGCGAACGTGAACTGAACGTACTGTATTAATGCCCGATGAACGTTACTGTGAACTTGTTCATTCTGGTGTCTATGAACAGCACGTTCTTTCAGGTTAACGTTGTTCAAAAGGGTGGCAGATTTCTATAGAAAACACACCGTAAACGCACCTTAATAAGTAGCTGTAAAACACCCAATCTGGCAACACCAGCCACCAGTGTCGCACCGCGCATGCATCATCAAAAAAAAAGAAGAAATGCAAAGAGGCGGCGTATAATAATTTAAATTAGTTTTATGAAGTTACTGACAAGGTCGGTGAGGATGGGAGGAATCTGACCTATCTTTGCAAACATTTGCACCTTAATGATTACTGTCCTGTTTTTCTTTTAATAATTCCTTATTTAAAAAAGACCATTCAAGCATGTTTTTGAGAATGTACTGTAGGAGTGAACGGTGCAGCTAGTGTGGAGTGAATGGACAGCAACATTAAAGCAACAACGGGGAAATGTTGTCCCCTCAATGTTAATGTAAACCCTGGTTGGATAAGGATTCAAAATTGGATATGAAGATTAAATCTGATGCATAGCTTCAGTGTTAAAACTGATAAAATAATTGCTGTCTGTGGTTCTATAGGGGCTGTGGAAAAATAATAGCTTGCAGCAACATATGGAATTAAAGCTGCAAGCAGCGATGAACGGGCCTTCGCCTCCCCTTGCATGTTGGGGGGGCAGCGATCAGCAGGACACGCGGTCAAAAAGAGACTAAAGAGACAAAATAAATCACTCTCGGGGCTGGTATTCAAACCTGAGTTTGTGGTTTCATAAACAGAATCCACCAACACTAGGCTATTGCCGACCTGCAAAAAGTAAATTAAATGTAGGATCACCTTCCTTCATTCAGTCAAGGCAAAGGACGACAGCTAATCACACCACTTTTGCTCCATCAAGAAATAAACCTTTTAACTACACACACTGGATGACCACGTGGCTGTCTTCCTGAAGAGAGCTTTGCTTAATTAATTAATACATTTAGTAAGATACGCTTCTCTTCCAGGGCTCTATATATATCGGTAAATTCAAATTGAATCAGTTAAGCCATGTACTTTCAGCAAAAAGTAATATTGCAGTCTTAAGACAGAGGATATTCCAGCAATGTTGTCAATGGATTGTCAATTCAGGTTGATAACTTGTCTACCTGGGCTCACTTTGATCTTTCATCATTTCTGTATTCTGTATGAACTATAAATAAAACCAGAAGAGCCTTAGTAAGATATTAGTGAACCTTTAAAGTGTGAAAGTCATTAACCTCACCAAGGAGAGTAAACTGGATCCCTTTGTTCGTTAGATCAGCCGGACACGCAGTTAAAAAGAGACTAGAGACAAAATCAACCACTTTTGGGGCTGGTATTCAAACCTGAGTCTGTGGTTTCATAAACTGAATCCACCAACACTAGGCTATTGCCGGGCCGCAAAAGACCTGCAAAAAGTAAATGAAATGTAGCAGAGACAGTTGGTGGAGATCGCAGAGTAATTATTACGGGTCTAAGGCACGATGACCACAATAACAAAAAGATGTATTCCTGTAAAATAAAGGTAGAGTCTGAAGCGCAAGAATCACAGCAACACTTGTCTCGTTCTCCAGATTGCGTCTGTATAATTGATTCAACACATATACATTTTACATCCAGTGCATTTTTCTTGACCTGTATATCTTATAGATGCAGTCTCAATCAAGGTCAATTCACCTGTAATTACCTTAGCTGTTATTACTGCCTAATATAGTTCCTATTGACCAACTACATAAGGGACATTTCCACACCATATTGACTACCATAAACGTATACAACTCTTATTCACATATGGACATGCATGTACCAAACCATATTCTCATATAAAAAAACAAAATATGTAAAACATGACAAATTAAATCACTGCCCCTGCATAGTCCTCAGAGACTTTTTTAAGACTCTCTGTAATACATTTGTTAAAAAATTAGCATACTTGTAGGTCAAACAGGGTGCCGGCGCTGCTTCGTCGAAAACTTCCAGGGGGCGCTATGCAGTGGCGTATCCAGAACATTTTTACTGGGGTGGCCAAGATGGGACACAAAGCTAGTGTGGGGTGGCTATGGTAGACGGCGCTGTCCCCATTTAAGCAGCAATTTAACAGAACCTATATACAATTCGTTACATATACATAAACAATTGTAACAAAAACCAAACAAATCTTAACTCCAAACAAAGTATATACTATGAAGTAATGTTATGTAAACCTTTAAACTCTCATGAACAATAGAGGATTCTAATAATAGTAACAAAGTGCAATAGAGGTAGCTAGTTCTTGCTTTTGCTCATTCTGCTGCTACAAAATGCTTTCACATAGGGCCAAGACCACAAGACCACAAGACAAGACTTAAAGTCCAATGCAATACCACCAGACCAAATATAACTAAAGGGTTAAGGTGCTTTTTCATAATGTAACTTGTGAAAATTGTACATAACATAAACATAAACAGTTGTAACATAAACCAGCAAACCGTAACAACATAAAAACAAGACCATTAGACCGTATCAGATGAATTCGCCTGTTTTGGTGATTGGTAGCAAAGTTTAATAAATTTGTCCATGTCAAGTGACTTTGCTCTTCTAGCCTCAATGCTGAGAACACCCAGGTTGCTCAGTCTGTCATCTGTCATTGTTGTGCGCAAATGGGTCTTGATGAGTTTAAGAGCTGAGAAGCTGCGCTCACATGCGGCACTGCTTACCGGGAGGGCTATGGCTATCTTGCACAGACGAAAAAGCTCGTGAAAAACATCCTTATGGGGTTCAAGGAACACTGCAAGTTCAACAATACCGGACAAGTTCGGCATTCCACTTTGCTGTTTCCTTTGCAAAAGCCTCCTTGTCTGGTGGAGTTCATTACTGAGATCTTCAGAGTCACTTTCATAAGTTTCTCCCAGGCGAAAGACTGCTTCCTCTTTAAGGAAACATCTGCTTTTGGGGTCCAAAGCTTGTATTCCTCTCATTATTTCACAATTGTCTTTGGAGAAGCGCCTATCTAACTCTTTAAGTATGGTGTCCAGAATGGGGTAGAAGATTGTCCTCCTAAATGAATCCTTGTCACCATCGTTACATTTGCGCTGACCCAATGTAGAGGTAATGACAGACCCACCAAGTCAGGAATTTGAATGCAATTTGCTCTGCCTCTGCCTATTTAAACGTCTGAAAATATGTGAACTATGAAGATGAGCTAATTGATACAAACAAAAAGTCCATTATCTCCAAGAGCAAAAAGTCTTTAAACAGCCATTAAATCACAGAGCAAATAAATAAGTTACAGCTTGTTATTGTGTTATAGCTACTTAAATCTAGACTGTCACACTATATTTCAGACACTGTTAGCTCTATTGAACGCACATCTACAAACAAACACCCTCAGTCTTCAGTCCAGAAAACAGCATTTCATATTTCATGGCGGTATCCTAATAATTAAAAAAAATAAAATGCTACGTTCAACGCTTAACTTGTTTTGCAGGCTGCTAAGTTAGCCAGCTAGTGCAGTGTAGTTCGACTTTTAGCTGCTACTTAGTCCTAGATAAAGTTTTCCTACACATTCAGAGGGAACAACGATGTAACTAAACACTAAATTACCATACCTCCCAATCTACAGATTCCAGCATTTTTATCGTTGTATCGTATAGTTTCTATGTAAAAATATATAAACTGAGAACAAATTATTTGTTAGTTTTTCTGCAAAATCGTTTGGTCTCAAAACGAAAAGTTTTGGTCTAAAAAATCCAAAGACGGGGTTTGGAACTAATTAGATGTAGAGAAACCATTGTGACCGGCTCAGTCCCCTAACTGTCAAAAAGAACAACAGCGAACGCGCAGAAAACACCTTCGAGCACACGGAGAGATCAGTTTAGCGAGCAAGGAAGTTCACGTTCCGCGAGCGAGCAAATATCTTGCGTAAGACCAACTCTCTTGCGCGCTGATAAACCTTAATTGCGCTCTCGAATTTTACAGTGATTTGCCGCCATAGTTAAAACTAAACATGGTTGGTAGTTGTTGTGAATACGCTCATTAACGTTTGAATAATGTTGAGTTATTGTGAACGCATTTAAGAAAGTGACTGACGGACTTATCTGACTTTTTTTTTTATAGTTGTCATGACCCGGCTCGAAGGGGATGACAAACACGGGAGAGACACAATGCAAGGGTGATTTCCAAATATATTTATTTAAGTAAAGTAACAAATCCAAAAGTAAAACAACTATGAGGTGTGTACGTCAGTAGTTTCAGTCATGTCAGTGTGGGTGCTTGATCATGTCGGAGGAATGTTGTGAACCTAAATTAAACGGCAAAAGACACAAAACAAAGGTGCGGACGCTGGCCAGGGAAAACCAGCGACCCCGGCAGGCAGGAACCATAAGCTCTTATACTGCCAGCACGCCCCAGCTGCTCCCAATCCAGTTGATGGCATTACCTCTGGGAAAGACAATGACGTCATGACATGAGCCAATAGGCAGGGCCGTCACATAGTCTGGTGGGTTTTATCATTGACAGTACGCCTTATAATCTAGTGCGCCCTTTAGTGCAAAAGATGATATGATGTGAGGTGTTGGCTAAGTAATGTGAGTAATGTGAATTTCTTCAAAAAAATGGTTTGTTTGTGGATTTCAAGTCAGGATTTTGCATGCATCATAGCACAGAAACAGCAATTGTTAAAATGACGAATGATCTTCTACTTTTATTAGACAACAGACTCTCTGTTCTTGCCTGCGAGTAACGATTATTCCTTGAATCGGATTTAAAAAAAAACAGCATAAAATGCTTAAATTTCCAACTGGTTATTCTAAAACAGAACTGAAAATTCATATTGCAAAAATACTTCAAAAAGTACACGTTGGTTCTTGAACATAATTATATATAAAGAAAAATACAAATACATACCAGTCTGAAGAGGACCACCACTGTATCCCAAAGAGGGGTGTAATAAATGTTCTGGCTAAATGTGAGGAGATGGCACTTCAAACACAGCCATCAAAGACAGTTGAGAGCAAAGTGCACGAGGACAGCAGGAAGAGTCGCTAGTTCAACATTTTGCACTCTTGACATTTCCAGCTCCCACCACTAAGCCACAGTTGCTCCCCTGATGTGGTGGACTTCTTGGGAAAGTGGGTGCTTGTGTCCACCAACAGGTGAACTGGTGACTCGTCTGTTATGCACAGCTGCAGCTCATGGTTGTTGTTTAACCTGTTATTAATTATGTATTGTTGCAGTTGGATGGCTTGTTAGGCACTTCATCCCGAGCATCCCACCTTGGAATGCGGTCTGAATCTGACATACTATATATCAGGGCAAGAGTAATCTCATCTTGATCTACCAAGGAATGTAAATGTATGGTAAATTGGTTGTCACTGTGTTTTGTTTATTTCTGCCTCTAGTGTCTGGTTTTACACTTCTTCCACTTTCTCACTAATGTTCTTTCACCCCTTGTGATTGTGTGCCTTGATTTGCCCTGATGTATTCCACCTATGTTCAATCCTCTGCTTACACCATCTCTGTGTATTCAACCATTGGTATCCCTTGTCTTGTTGTTTTGTCTGCTATACTAATTGTGGTAACTCCTAAATCTCTGTTATGACCATGGTCATTTGTGTACGGCCGTGTGCCCTGTGTCTTTCCTTTTTGTTCTTTTTTCTTGGTTTGTATTTTTTCCTCATGCAGATCGCGGTGTGCCACTGCCAGGTGTGGATTGGCCGAAGATCCTCTGCGTGACGTGATTGGCTGCAGCGGGGGGACTACTGGGAGATAAAAGGAGCCAAGATGGCGTCCTTTCAGAGAGAGTGGGGAAAGCAGCAGCAGCACACCGTCCTCGTCCTCTTCATCGCCCAACTGTTCACCCGTTTTGGGTGTAAAGAGTCGTTGGTTTATATATGTTCCTATCAAGATTGTTTTCTCCTGTTTTTGTGGTAGATAGGTAAGCTTTTTGTCATTCTTTTCCCCTTTTGGTTTGGTAGGTAAGCTGTTTATTTTTAGGCAAGATTGTTTACTTTTGGTTTGTTTTGTAATACTGGATAGGCCATTATGCCGCCACGTATTAATTACTTTATGGAAACGATTATTTCACCTTATTTATGTTTGAAAATAAATAAGTTTATAATTTAAAGGTTATTTGTTTGTGGCTACTTGGGAGACGGGGAAGATGGGGCCTGTTCATGTTGCGTCCTAAGCACCCCTAGACTGGGGCGTAACAATCTCACCTCCTGGTTATATCCCTGCATGGTTCTATGCATTCTCTTTATTAAAGATATATATTTTTAAACTCTGGGGCTGCGTTTAAGTCGTACCTTCCTCTGAAAACCTAAAATTGTTACGGTTACAAATCGTCTTGGCCTTCTATTTTCAAAACACTTGGCTGTCTCCTATTTGTCCTTCTTTGAAAGAAGGTATCACACACAGATGACAACAACAAAGACGGACAATACTTCAGGGCAGACACAAACATCACTCACCAGCATTGTTAGGAGTTGCTGACAACAACAGTAGGTCCGTTCACACAGAAACAGCTAATTGCAAAGAGTCAACATACTAACCCAACCCCCGCCTGAATGAAGAGGGAGAGACTCTGCCTCAGTCTCTCAATCACACAGAAGTGGGGTGCAAGTACTGGATTTTTGACACAAACAGACATTCACAAAGCCCTTGAGAGCCCAGAGATGAAGGAAAAGCGAGGGGGAGGGTGAAGGAAGATGGGGGTTGCTGCAATGCCACGTTCAAGAAAGCAGCCTATGGATCATGGCCCTCAGGAGTACAAAATGAATGGAGGGAGGGCCACCATCTACCCCTCCCCCTCTTCCATGTGTAGGTTATAGTGCTAGGAAGGGCGATCAGTGCACTAGCACTCTATGCAAAATCTCCTCCACATGTTATCTGCAGTATAACAGTCAGCAGTCTCCATTCAACCGCAGCAGAGAGACACCATCAGTGGCGGCGGGTGAATTTTATAGTAGGGGGGGCTAAATAAAGAATTTTTTTTTCACATACAAACGAAGCATTCTGGTGCATTCTGACAAAATAATAAAGACAAAATAGAACATTTTCTTACAAAGGCAAATTGGGCCAAGGCAAAAGTTTTAACTTAATGTTACTAAATTCTACAAGGCAAATAAATTTAGTGCAAATACATCAATAGAATTTTGGGAATTATACACAAGTTCTAAAATGGGTGAGTGTGTTACGGCCAATCTATTGTGTTGGTCAGTGTTGGGAAAGTTCACTTTCTACATGAACTAGTTCAAAGTTCAGTTCACAAATTTTAAAATGAACTAGTTCAGTTCATAGTTCAAACTTCTAAATATTTGAACTAAGTTCACAGTTTCCATATGTTGCTGAAAGCTATTATTTTTCAAAATTATTGCCACAGCCCATATAGAACCACAGACAGCAATTAGTTTTAACACTGAAGCTATGCATCAGATTTAATCTTCGTATCCAATTTTTCATTAGCATTGAGGGGACAGCATTTTCCCATTGTTGCTTAAATGCTATGTTGCTGTCCATTCACTCCACACTAGCAGCAGCTGTAGCGTTCACCCCTACAGTACATTCTCAAACACATGCTGCTTGAATGGTCTTTTTTAAATAAGGAATAAAAACACGACAGATATCATTAAGGTGCAAATGTTTACAAAGAAAGGTCAGATTCCTCCCATCCTCACCGACTTTGTCAGTAACTTCATAAAACTCATTTAAATTAAAGGCTGTCGCCTCCATGCATTTCTTCTTTTTAGATGACGCATGCGGCGGTGGGACACTGGTGGCTGGTGTTGCCAGATTGGGTGTTTTTTCCGCTACTTATTAAGGTGCGTTTACGGTGTGTTTTCTATAGAAATCTGGCACCCTATTGAAAGATCATAACCTGAAAGAACGTGCCGTTCATAGACACCAGAATGAACGAGTTCACAGTAACGTTCATCGGGCATTAATACAGTACGTTCAGTTCACGTTCGCCCAAAATATGAACAAGTTCATGAACTATCGTTCAATGAACGCGTTCTGGCACAACACTGGTGTTGGTAATATCCCCACCCTCCTCGCTCTCTTTGCTCACTTACGTATGACGTAAGTGCGAGCCCCAAATCCTCATTGAAAATGCATTGAAGGCTTGATTTTCGAAAAAAAAAGTTTTAACATGAGAGTCGTGCTTGGGCAATTTTCAATGAATTCGCCCCCAGAAAGGCGGGACTCGCTGCGGGCGCGCACGACCATTTGAAACGTGACCTGAATCTGACGAATCTGATTGGACAATGACAGATAATATGTCTAGAACACTGAAAACTACTTTTGCTGTGATAGAATTTGTTGAACCCCCCCTCCCCTCTTTCTCCCAGTTGGTGGCGCGTTGCCCAAATTGCCCCTATACACCATCCGCCCCTGGACACCATACCATTAGGGCTGTCACAATATCAAATTTGTGTTGTCCGATCATTGCACCAACCAATATATCTTAAATAATTAAAACAAAAACAAAAAATGAGTGCAAGGGACACAGAGTGAAGCGGTAGGGTTTGAAAAGAATTTGTCCTGCAGAGGAAGCCGGGGAGGTTAACCCGGGGGCTTCAACTGTCAGCAGGACGGCGTGCTCCGTGGCTGCAGGGAGCGACAAATCGGCCGGCCCAGGAGGAACGCAGTAGTTCAGGTTGAAAGACTGGACGGATGGTTGTTGTTTTATGTATGATTTTAGCTTAGTTGTGTTGCCTGTTTCCGTTGCCACTGTTTTAAACAAAGTCGATGCACTGGCACGTTCACATTGATTGGCTCTCCTCTCTCATTCGGCTTTAAACCAAAACTGAAGTAGAACATTGTGTCTTCGAAATCAAGTCCATTGGGACTTGGGTTTGGCTGTAGATGTTACGAAAAAGAATACATTGTGGGTTCGCTGCTTGTCTTCACCCGTCCGTGTCCGCTCTGTATCTTTGCATGCTAGTTTTTAATAATGTGTTTTACCCCTGTACCTGTTCATATCTCTTCCCGCAGATATTACCGGCTAGATCTGCTCTTCATCGTTCTCTTCCTATCCCACCCGCTCAAAACCTCGTCACAGGAGGCCTCTGGAACTGCCAGTCGGCTACTCCCAAGGCAGACTTCAGGTAATTTCCTAGAAACTAATACCACTAACCTCACGTCTCTGATCACTTCTTCATCTCCTACTCTCTTCCACTCTCTCCCCACCCCATCACCTGACTCTGTACCTGTTCGTCAGAACATTCGCTCACTCTCTCCCTCTTCTATAGCCTTCACTGTTCACATCAGGTATCCCCTTAACTGACGCTTCCTCACTCTTTTTGAGCATATGAGAAATTGGTTTAGTGCTGCAGTGGGAAGAATCAACAGAAACAAGTCCATCCATTGAGGAATAAATGCTCTACTTTCACTCTCCATTTGTTCCTAATTTTTCTCACCTGTCCCTTTCTCTCGCTTTCTCCGTCTCACCCCTTCTTTTTCTCAAAAGTTGCTATTTTCTTCCTACCGTCTTTATATTTGTAATTTGCTGCTACCTCTCTCGTCTGTCGTCAGTATTGAGACGATATCATCATCCTGCCTGGAATGCAAAGACTTGATTGGTCGAGTAGTATCACGAGGGATGGTTTGACTCGAATGCAATTGGTCTGTGCTTTATGCCCCTACTGTAAAGATGACCAAATCTGCACAGTCGAAAAGTGCACTGTCACATTTAAATCACAACCTTCTTTTTTTAGCTTTTGGTTCGGGTTCCGGAAGGGATGGCTTCTGGGTCTGGATCCGAACTGCGGCTCACCAGTTAGTGACCTCTGCACTAGATGATGCGACTCCGAAAAAGTAGGCTTGGCGCGTCCTTAACGTATCTCTGGATCCCCCATTTTCTAAATGGGGGTAAGATGGTGAACATCTCTAAAAACATGTTAATTTTTAAGCTAAGAGCAGAATACCTGAAAACCCCAAGCTAGTGTTGAAACACTGATTAGAACAATCCTTACAGAGAGAACAACATGATGGTTTTGAAGAGGTTTGTGTGTGCCATTGTGTGGTTGTAAAGTTTAAGTCTCACCTCAGCTCATTTTATCTTATTTTGCAGATGCTTGATCCAAAACTTCATTCAAATTATGAGTGAAGTATTCAAACCCTGGACACATTTTACAGCAGCATTAATCCCAGCAATGGGAAAAGCTTCAATCTAAATGTGTTTCACTCTCTCCACTCAGGAATACATTGATGCCTGCAGTTGACTAATGTTTCTATGGCAGGTGTCTGCGCTTCACAACCATTAGCTGAGGTCATACATCAATTACCCAAGCATTGACAAAGACAGAATGTGTATTAGATTAACAACTACAGAACCTTGCTAGGACATTTTTCTGAGAATCAAAATTAAACCTTGGATTGTCTGGAACCCTGTAGAAAGAATCAGGAGGAGTCTAGAACCTCCTGTTTCCAAAGAAGCACTGATTATGTGAAGGTGAATTAAAATGACTGTAACAATAGTGTTACATGTTACTAAAAACTCAAACACTCATCACGTATTAGGCAAAACAATGTTGGAAGACAGATATCTAATTACAGTCGTTGTATTCCTGGCCAAAGTCAAAGTGTCAGACATACCTCGAAAAGGCAATGGCCTGAGACACTTAAGATGATGGGAAAACAAGATGTGAAGCAAGATTATGAACACAAAAAGATCCACCTAAAATACAGTAGCAGACAAAGAGACGATTTCTAATAGTTATAAAATGGCATATGCACTCTACTTGTATCTCTTTTCTAGTCTTCCGCTATTTAAAACGCTTTAACATTACATTTAGTCTTTTTGGCCGTTATGCAACATGTTCAAGGTTCCTGATGTCATCACAGACACCCATTTAAACGCTGATGACAGGTGTTACCATGCAAGGCTTTTCTTTCACCTGCTCATCAAAACAATACATAATTTGATACAACACATAATTTGGAGTTAAATGTCCTTCCCAAAAACAAACAACAAAGGGAGACAATCATTTTAGCAAAACCGCTAATCCCAACATTAAACCAATCCAGATTTGCCTACTTTACAGCAACAACAGACCTAGGTTTCAGACTTCCTGTAGTTTTGGTCATACCATCTTGCACTAACTACAATACAGGAGATCACAGCCCAAATGACTGGTTTCTTACAACTGGAGGTTAGAGATTATTTTCCTTTGTATGGTGCACAAGCTACAAATAACAACTGCAACACTGTACATGGCAGTAGAAGGGTTCCAATCAGCCTGAGCAAAACAGGTGAAAGAGGACCTGTAAGAGGAGGAGGTGTTGGGAAAGAAGTAATGAGGTGGAGGAAGAGGAGGTGTTAGGGAAAGATGTGGCGAGGAAGCTGAACAGTAAAGCAAATGAAGGGACAGCTATATACTTGTTAAGTGAGAGGATGAAGCATCCATGGCCCCCCATACAAGAAGTAGTAGATGTGTGTGTGTGCACACAGGTATGTTTGTGTATACGTTGGCAAAATGCATTTTAAGATAGCTACAAAAGAAAACAAAGGAGGAAGAAATTGATCTTCACCCTTACACAGCAGCCCTAACTGCTGTTGTGACGCAGTCTCTCTCTTTGGATGTACACACACCCTTCCTATGAAGGTTACATGTAGATGTATTTCCCATGAGACAATTTAGACCAGAATACAACCTCAAAATTGACATGCAAGCACTGCCATTTAATTCAGCCTAACCCATCCACACTAATTCCAATTCCCATTTATTCCCTCTTATATCATTCAAGCACCCATTCACCCGGCTGCATTGTCCTGGAGCATTTAGGAGGAGAAGGAGAAGGCCTGCTTTACTGCGAGTAGATACAGAGTATCCTGTATTTGAGGCTTAATCGATCACGCCGAGATGCACCTACATCATATAATAGATTGATGCTAAATATAAATCACTCCTTCCACCTTCAATTTTGACAAGCAGGTTGATCAGCAAGGAGAAAGCAATGACAACCGTAGCCTATAGTACTACGATTATGTCCGGATGGTTGCAGCTGGGACTGAAATATCACTAATGCAGATGAAGCTACAGCCCACAGCCCGCTCTCATTATCAGCAGTCGCAGTTTATCTGATTTCGATACACGCTTCCTGCCATTAATCTTCTAGGACTGCAAAGGGGCACAAACCTGCAGTACATTACACATCCGTTGTAACGGAGGCTCAACCACCGGGACTTACCCGGCCATGCTTCAGAATATCACGGTGAAAAAGTCCGTTGTACTCCGTAGACTAGACTACCATCCACACAAGCAGTGCCTTTCCAAAACCGCCGACTGACCACCCCCTCCCATCCGCGCTCCCTGTGCTCTCCCACTGCTACTGCGGCGCGCGCTCACGCAGCGTCTCGTTCGCGCGCATTGGTTGGAAGACAGAAGCCTGTTATGGAGGACAAGTATGTATACATGTATAAATAAATAAATAAATAAATACAGGAATAAATACATAATTGCGTAATCAAATATGAAAATAATTAAATGAGTGTACCCATAAATGAATAAAAGTTCATAAAACAGGTCACAAACCACTACATATCATATATTATACATTTGTGTTCACCTATAGTTCTTCATTTATGGGTCTGTATCATACATTTATTTCCATATTTCTGTTTGCCCACATTTATTTATTTATTTATGTGTGTGTCTGTATGCTAATGAAGTGAACGGTCCTACCCACTGTCTGAAGCAGGATTGGTCGCAGTGATCGTTCCTGGTCTACTATCTCTGTCTTGAAGTTAGCTTCTTGGCAGAAGCTGTTGTTAGCATTTAGCTACATGGTATTTTCAAATGTACAAAAAAGAAACTCTTCAGCTTCTGCTGGATAAAGTGACAGAGGACTTGTCTCAGCTGAATGCGATGTGGATGTAGAAGTCGACCAAACGGTGGTCCTCCTGGAACCACAGAAGCGACACATGGACTTCCATCGTATATTTTATTCTCCTTTGTGGCTCCCTGTTCGGGACATGGCGCAGCTGTTTAGAAGATGGTGCAGTACAGAATACTGTATCTTTTAAATGTGGCTTTGTATCGTTTTGCAATTGTACATAATATTTACTGATGGTAAGTTTGATGAACTTTTTGCACCATTACCATGGAATAAACTTTCAGTATATCAGATAATGTGCAACCCAAATACTGGATAGAATGAAGTTAAATGGGGTCTGATTTGACAGATTTTTAATATAGCACAATTGCATCAGTTTGTCCAAACCCAACAAGTTACCGTATTTTCGCGACTATAAGGCGCACTTAAAATCCTTTTTTTTCTAAAAAAAACGACGCGTGCGCCTTGTAATCCGGAGCGCCATATATATGGATCAATTGGTTGATCCATACTGGTTAACGAGGATCCATTGGAGGGAAAGTCTGGTGCCAGCAGCCGTGGTAATTCCAGCTCGTATTGTAACGTAACAGCGTACTGTAACGGACTGTGTTTTCATGTTCTGGAGCGGCGTTGCACTTAACAGAGTTTTGGGATGTTCAGTGAAGGGCGCACAATGTTACGTCACTCATCTTAGTGCAACCTATGGGGACGGGGGAATTGTTGTTGTTTTGGAGAGCGATGGTGTGTTTTTGTTCGGCGTAGGCTACGGCCGACAGTAGACCAGAAGATAAGCACATTGTCCAGAGATTCATTAGCGAGAGTCGCTACAGTATATTAAAGCTCGTAGTTGGATGTCGGGATCGCGCTGACGGTCCGCCGCGAGGCGCCACCGTCTGTCCCAGCGCTGCCTCTTGGTGCAAGATGCACGAAAACATTTGCCAAGAATGTTATTATTAATCAAGAACGAAAGTTGGAGGTTCAGAGATATTGTTAATATCCACATTAACGTTTGAACAACGTTACCATGGGAGTGAAGAGTTTTCGGAACGCTTAATAACGTTTGATTTAGCACAGCCCGATCTAGTGGATGCATAACGCAGCCCCAGTCAAACGCTTTACTGCTGTATCTTCTATGCGCCTTAAAATCCGGTGCACTCTATATATGAAAATAGTTCTAAAATCGGCGATTCATTGAAGGTGCGCCTTATAATTCAGTGCGCCGTATAGTCGCGAAAATACGGTAAATATTTTTTACTTAAAATATAAATTGCATGCTAAAGGGATATGACAGATGTCTTTGAGCAGCACGTTCAAGTTAAAGCTCTAGTTATATTTAATTTATTTCTACAGCACATAGCTGGGTTCAGACTAACACAGGAACACACAGTCTAAGTCTGAAGGAGAGCTTTGCTAAACTTGATTTTAAGTGGCAGGCAGTCATCTTATCCTTCTTAAGAGATTAACACAGATATTTGTAATAAACTGTCATTGTAAGCAGACTAAATTATTTATTGCCCCATCAGGATAGACAGGGTGTGGAGAGATGTTTTAAAACGGCGTACTTGATTTATTCTACACCACCTTTACCCACCTTGAGGGAGAAGGCCTGATCAATCTTGACAATGAAATTCATCTCTGTACTCTGCACTTGTACTTTGTTCTCCACGTACAGAAACACCTTCTTGTTACCCAGGATAGCTGGACCTGCTGCAACTACGCACCGAGGGAAACCAGTCCCCGCTGCAACTTTGGAGTCTCAATGAACACGCGGCACAGCAGGACCCAATATAGGTGTTAAATCATTCAGTCATTTTTTTTCTCACTATGAACCGTATTTTTATCTAAGTTTTTAATAATGTCGGGAAGTTTGTAGAAGACCAAAGCTGCTGATCTGTTCCTCCCACCTGACCTAACAAATAACGAAGGCGGGGCCAGGAACAGATTAAAGACACCTGGTGGAAAAGGTAAATGTCAGGGGCTGCATCTGAGAGGAGAAAGCAGAGAAAGCACAGAAACCTTGGAAGACTGCTGGTTGCTGGACCTCGAGGGTCCTCATAGAACTCTACTAAAAGATCCTACTTGACACGGACCGAGGAAGGGAACCGACTGGAGAACTTGTGGACTGCCCTGCACCATGGTGGGCTACAGAGCCGTGGTCGATCAGGACTGAGAAGCCAGGCTGAACTCCTCTCCTGACTCCCCCAAGCTAAGCACACACACACACACGCCGGCCACGCCGGCTACTGGACCTGAATATTCTCTCTTCTCGGACGCCTACCCCGAGACTTTTCTGTAAAAGACCGTCCCTGTGATCTCTAGTGTTAAAATACTGAAATACTGTGATTCTGTTGTAGAGCTGTACCTTTTGTGTTATTGATTGGGATATATTTTTCTGTTTGAATACAACCGTTTCCCCTAACTAGATGGGCTTCCTTGTTTTTGTATGTGATGAATATACACTTTTGTAAGGGGGGGTACAATATTGTGATCTTTACCAGACTATAAAAAATATAAATTGACAGCGAATAACAGGGGTTATTTGTCTGTCTGGCGCCCAACGTTCTGTTCTGAGTAGAGACATCCCCAATGCTACAAGTTTCATTTCAAAGTGCATGTATCAGAAGCATAATGTAACTAACAGAGAGGCTTTTTTAGTCTGCATATCATGGGCACGCTAAAATGTTGTGATCAAACATCATAGCTCTTTGTTCCCTATATATTAATTCATCAGCTCTTTGGGATTGTAATCCATCTCTTTCTGATGCCATAGCTGTTCATATTCATCCAGAATCTAAGGAAGTTATAAAACAAGTGATATTTACTTAAGTTACTTAAGATAAGTTTCTGAAATACAAATAACTAACTGAAAATGTTCTGTACAAATGTTGACCTTAAGAACTTAAACATTACTTTTGGCTCCTTGGACTTCAACCCTTTTAATTTCAGGTGGACATGGAGTGTGGAGTTGACTGGACTGGGCCGTGTGGTCATTGTCAGCCTAGTCTAAAAGAAGGAACCACAATTGCATCGAACAAACGTGTTAAAAAATTGAAAGCCCGGTTGGGGATGTCTGGAAGAATTCAGCCAACCGACATCTCTTGTTCAAGTAGATTTATTTGTCAGATCACAGGTCAAGAAACGGCGCTGCATTTGCAAAGGCAGGAGCAGTTCTGTCGGCCTGCAGGCCGGAAAGCTAGCCTGCTCCAGACCAGAATAAGAGCCGGGCTAAGATTACTCCTGCAGCCTCATGTGTTAAATCCGCTGCAGCTCTGATCCCAAACAAACAGGTTTAAATTATTCCGTTGTTTTCTGAATGCGATTTATTTTTATTAACATGCATCACTTGTCACTATTGCTGTCACCAGTTTGGTTTTAAACTCTACTAGTGCAGATGTTTAGAACGGTGGTTTGAAACTTTTACCTCACGGACCATTTTCATGTCAGACAATATTTCACAGACCGCAAGAAGGTCCGACGCGTTATAATCACGTCAAAATAACGGGGGGGGTTATTAGTCGTTCTAAGCAGACCGACCGACCGACGGGGCGGGGTTGGGGGAGGGGGTCGTGATGAGGGGGCGATTTATAAAGTCCCATTGACCTCTGTTTCTTCCTGCACTATGATGTCCACTTCTGATCGATGTGTTAGATCAGAAGTGGCGCTGATATTAAGACGTGCTTTCAGATGTCACGTGGTGTTTCGGAACAGATCAGACCCTTTAGCTGTTCCCGACGAGTACCTGCATGAGAGGTATAGATTTTCTGGAGATGGAATCCATTATTTGTGCACACCGCTGGGTCCCAAAATTCAGCACTGCACAGCGCGAAGCCATGCTCTCACTATCCCACAGATGGTCTGTGTGTGTGGCACTGCGCTTTTTTGCAAGCAGCATGTTCTTATATGCCGTGGGAGATGCTGAAACTGTAAATAAAGGCACTATTTTCTGTCCCGTGTGGCCCTTTCTCAATATGCGTTCTTGTGTGGACTTTTGTTCTCGTGGACTCGTGAAACGTCATCAGTCGCAGCCCGAGTACTGTTCCAATTCTAAAGTCCGCATCTGGCCGAGAACGGTCATAATACCCGGGTGTGACTCGCCCCGCCCATTTTACCGGGCATGCATCGGAGCAGGCTTGTCTGTTCTTGTGAGAGCCAAATATCCCAGAATGCATTTCACCTCAGCAACAGGCAACAACGACAGAGGAAAATAAACGACTTTATGTCAAAGTTCATAAATACTACTTTATTTAACTAACGTAATGTAATTTTATGACTGAAGTTAGTTGTTAAAGCAACTTTTGTTGTTAAAGCAAATGTTTGTCAACATTCAGCCTTCGTAACAATGTGCTCCGTGGATGGAGATGTGAGGTGTAGTTAACGGACCGTCAGACCCTCCAGCACCAGGCGGTCAGCTCATCTCGGCCCGCAGAGAGCAGCCTGTTTTCGGCGAGTCTTCTGTGAAATGCTCCGCCGGTTTTCACGTCTCCGTAGCGGTTATACATGAGATATAACTGTACTATAACGAGTCTTCATAAGTTTTAATGTGGTGTCAGAGACTGATGTTGTTCACCGGTTACGTCTGTTTGAGGACAGAGTTTAGATTCATAACGTCATGTTTAAATGTAACTTTAGGGGGCGCTATAGTTTGGATTTACAAACGAACAGACTCCTCCGAGAATTTACATCCGATCAAGTTGATCCCGACATGTGTGGGGTCAAAAGTTATTAAAATCAAGAGTTTTCGTAAAACTACCTGAGCGTGAGCTTGCGTCCAGTTTAGACAATTTTTGACTATTTTCTTCAAAATGTAAAATGTTAGAACTCCAAGGAACATTGATATTTCTGGCTAGAAATTTTAATTCATTATGCTTGTGTAGGCCTATAAGTATTCCCATGCAGTGATTTTCGAAAAAGTATAGTGCCACCTATTGGCTTAGGTCAATGCAAGATTTCTACAGTTAGATGTCCATCTCCTAGCCCTTTAATCTGATCCACTTCAAATCAGTGAAAATAAGCCTAAGGTCAGTGTGAATATTGGGAGTTTTTGACAAACTTTGTTGCTGTGACGACACCATCTTCACATGAAAGTTCAAGCACATCTTCTGAGCCTTGGCAAACTCAAAAACTCGTAAAGCTCTGTGAGTGTCCTAAGTGATGACCTTTACAAACTTGATGTGGAGTTTTGGATCGAAAGTGAAAAATTGCCTCCACAGCGCCCCCTGGCAGTTTTCGACGAAGCGGCACCGGCACCCTGTTTGACCTACAAATACGGTGATTTTTGAACAAGTGTATTACAGGCAGACTTAAAGTTTCTGGGGACTATGCTCTAAAACAAACAGGAAGTACGTTATTTTGTTGTTGTGAATATTCCCTCTATTTTTGCACTTTACACATTCATTGCATCAAAAACTATATTGACAAAAAAAGTTATTAAATTGACGACGAAAACTCTTAGTCCTAATATTATATCAACATAAAAAATTAAACAATAACATTTAGGAACGAATAGCCAAATAACTGCAAAGGAATAATCCCCACAGATCGGATTCTCTGCCCTGACGGAATAGAGGTGTAGAACCTATTTGAATGACATTTAAATTTCGCAATTCCAAGCGAGCCCATAGCCTCGAGTTTAGCTTCAAGTCTACCATGCTGGAAACCCAGGTTCGATTCCTGTATGAGACATATTTTTTTTTCTTCTATTTCTTAACCCCGTGTCCGGCTGATATAAGAAACAAAGGGATTGAGTTGAATTGACTGAAATTTCACACTTTAGTGGTTCATTAATATCTTACTAAGGCTCTTACGGTTTTATATATAGTTTATACAGAAATGGATCAACAAGCAGGAAGTCCCCCCGTAGGGCCGACCGTCCCATTGCAGAAACCGCTCGGTAATTGACTACGAAACCTCTTAGTCCTAATCTCACTCTCTCCTTCCACAATAATCCATGTTTTATTAATTAACATCACTAATTTAGCTTCTTTCCGGGAGTTCATTCTCGCCTAGCAGGTCTCCGTGGATCGTAGTTCCGTGCGGACCCTGGTTCTGACTCCTGGCATGGCTCTGCTGACACCTGCTGCTGCCGTCATCATTACTTTAAATATGATTCATATTACTGGCATCATAAACCAACATCTTTCGGCTGTCCCTCCCCACAAAAGCATCTGGATGGTGATTTTCCCTGCAGTGGTCCTGCCATAAACTTGTTCTGCTACTTTCAATTCCTCTAACAGAAATGTACAATACATGCAATTACTTGTATCATCATTTACATTGTTTATTCTGTGCACATGACATCCATTGCACTCTGTTCATCCCGGGAGAGGGATCGCTCCTCTGACGTTCTCCCTAAAGTTTCTTCCCTTTTTTCCCCATTGAAGGGTGTTTTCATTTTTTGGGAAGTTTTTCCTGTGCCGATGTGAGCGTTTCGGGACAGAGGATGTTGCATGTGTACAGACTGTTAAGCCCTCTGAGGCAAATTTGTAATTTGCTATTTTGGGCTGTACAAAATAAAATGAATTAAATGTTATTGTTTGATTCTTTAGGTTGATATATTAATTCAAGAACGAACACCTAAATAACTGCAAATAAAAAGTCCCTACAGATCGCATTTTCTGCCCTGACGGAATGGAGGTGAATCAACCTGTTTGAATGATGGTTTAATTGCACAATTGCAAGAGAGCCCATGGCCGAGTGGTTAGCTACAAGTTTTCCATTTAGTAGACCCTGGTTCTAAACTGTTAGAGGCATAGTATTTGTTTTTTCTTCTTTTTAACTGCATGTCCGTCTGATATAACGAACAAAGGGATCTAGTTTACTCTCCTTGGTGAGGTTAATGACTCAACTTTCACACTTTAGAGGTTCACTAATATCTTACTAAGGCTCTTATGGTTTTATTTATAGTTTATACAGAAATGGATCAAAGTGAGCCCAGGTAGACAAGTTATCAACCTGAATTGACAATCCATTGACAACATTGCTGGAATCTCCTATGCCTTAAGATTGCAATATTACTTTAAGCTGAAGGTACATGGCTTAACTGATTCAATTTGAATTTACCAATATATAATGCCCTGGAGGAGAAGCGTATCTTACAAAATGTATGAATTATTTAACCAAAGCTCTCTTCAGGAAGACAGCTACGTGATCTTCCAGTGTGTGTACTTAAAAGGTTTATTTCTTGATGGAGCAAAAGTGGTGTGATTAACTGTCGTCCTTTGCCTTGACTGAACAAAGGTGATTCTACATTTTATTTACTTTTTGCAGGGCTCGGCAATAGCCTAGTGTTGGTGGATTCTGTTTATGAAACCACAGACTCAGGTTTGAATACCAGCCTCAAGAGTGATTTATTTTGTCTCTATAGTCTTTTTGACCGCGTGTCCTGATGACCGCTGCCCCCCGGACATGCGAGGAGAGGCGAAGGCCCGTTCATTGGTCCCTCGCAGCTTTCATATAAAGTAGTAAGAGAAGTGAGACAAACTGCTGACCTCCACAGCACCCCAAAACAAAACCACAGAGAGTATTGGAATGGTAGGGCAAATTCCTTTTATTTTTGTTGTTCACTGACGACATTTGGGTTTCACATCAAAAGATGAGAATGAAGACAAGTGTTCCAAATTTCAGCTTTCATTTTCTGGTATTCACGTCTAGATGTGTTAAGCAACTCACGACATATCACCCTTTGTTTGTTTTAGAATGACAGTTGAATGTCACTTGTTTTTCAAAACTCCGATCTATTTAAACAACACGGGACACAGCACTGCGGCAAGTTAAAACTAAGTATCTGTCTAACGCAGTGTTTCTCAAAAATAAAATAAAAAAAATTCATCCTGTGATTTTATTTTGAAGGGACTTTCTCTAATGCAGCGTGTCAGGTTTTTTTCGGGAAAAAAACGAATCGAAAAAACAAAGTGAAAGCTGAGTTTTTGCCTTTTTGATTTTGATCGATTCCCTTGTGCCTTGAGTGGGGGAAGAAGGGAATTAGTTGGGTGTCATCGGCATATTTGTGGTAGGAGAAACCATGCGAATGACTGAGCCGAGAGTTGGTGTAGATAGAGAAGAGGAGGGGACCCAGGACTGAGCCCTGAGGAACTCCAGTAGTAAGAGGACAAGGTTCCAACACAGATCCTCTCCAAGTTACCCGGTAAGTGCTGCCATCAAGGTAGGATGAGCGAAGAGAGAGCGGAACCTGTGACACAAAGTTCCTGAAGGGAGTGTGGCACACACAGGGGTGTGGGTGTCCACGTAACATGTCCAAGAAGACAGCCGGCACCAGAAGTACCGTTGGAAAGTTTATGGACAATCAGGGGAACTTCCACAACACTTCACCGTCTACTGCTGCACTGTCCCCTCATCCACTCACGTCGTCTTCAATCCGCAGGCCATCCACAAACGGGTCTTCGTCCAGAACACTTTGGTACACAGTGGGGCAGTCAGTAGTGTTGTTACCCCCGACCCTCCTGCTTTGAAGCTTGTGTCGAAATATGAACCAGTGCAAGGCGAAGCAAATGTATCTGTGCTTGGTTCGTTCGCTGCTGATCACATGATCAGTGACGTCCGAAGCTTCATTCCGGCACACATCCGGAACAGGGTTCACGCTTGTCTGTCTGATGCAGTCAAAGTCAGTGTTGTTGAGTAGCAAAGAGCAAATTTACAATGGAACCTGTGACAAAGAGGTCGCTCCGAGATGTGGGAGCACAATTTGATTTCCTCTAACAAGATTGGCAATAGGAAGGCAAAGTTGTATAAATTGTTGTGTAATTTATTATGGATGTTTATTATATCTCAATCAATAATTTCATGCCCCATCCCATGTGTCCACAAGCACCTCAATATCCTGTCATAACAAACCTGTACAATCACTGCCCCACTGACCTTTCCTCTGTAAATCACTTCCCACATTCCGGATTCAAACAATTCACCAGTCTCTATGACTGCTATGAAGTGCACATGCAGTAGGAAGCACTTGCTGGTATTTTACTCTATACTAATATATATATATAATATATAGTATAATCTTCTATTAATTCATGCTTCTAATTCTCCTAGTATGATCACAAACATACATGCACAAAGGTGCAGAAGTGTTTGTTTCACTTCTTCCCAATGTACAGAGAATTGAATTAAACAAACAAGGACACAATTCAGACCGGAAAATCAATAGTTGTATTCATATAGTAATCCATGTATTTATTAGATGATTTATTGGTTCAACTTTTCATAATTATCTTCAACCCACAGAGACTGGGCTAAAATATACTGGTGGGCGGTTGGAAACATGCACTACAAGTTTTCAACAGCAGAGGTCATCATAGAGTTTGCGATGCATTGAATGAATTAACCTTGTTCCGATACAATTGGCTGAAATTTCAGAATTCATCCATTAAAGGCAGCAGCAAGTCTATTATCAGGATTTAAAGTACTTTGTATCAGATATAGCAGAAAAACTGAACGCTGTTTCTCCATGTGTTGTTTTTACTCAGGGAACAGAGAGTAGACCAGTCTCAGACGACCTTAGGGTTGTTTGCCGTTCATAAGTTATCAGCAGATCTAAAATGTACAGAAATCTTGGCCCTGAACCATTCAGTGCTGTGAAGTAAATTCTTTGTTGGACAGGAAGCCAGTGTAAAGACTGGAGAACTGGAGTGATGTATTCCACTTTCCTGGTTCTAGTAAGGACTCAAGCTGCAGCGTTCCGCAAAGTTGTAAACACTGGAGGAAGCGCTGGGCTTAATGTTTTAGTCGATAAATCATTGAATTTAGAAGACAACTGCCTTGTGGACGCTTGTGTGAAGCTAAATTAAATGAAAGTCACTTCCAAGTTTGTTTAGAAAATATTTATTTCATGGAATGTACACTGTACAAAAGGCACTGAAGCATGAGAAGTACAAGATGTTATCCTGCAGCATCACTTTTTTAAACATTTCCTTTCTCATGTCTGATGTTACTAAATGATTTCTTTTCAACCATGTAGATAACACTTTTCATATCAACAGACTTTTTAAGGGGAAATACTACAAATGCAAACATACCTTCACTACTTTTTGGCTGCTTCCAAACTTAAATGTCTTTGCTAAATCTAGAAACATTTACAAAATGAACATAATACATTGATTTTCACTTTATGTAATTATTTAGGCAATCATTTAAAAAAGGCATTAATGTAATAATCAGTCAGTTTAATTTTATCAATCACTTCTCACCAATATGCAGGTCTGCACTCTAATGTTTAATAGCTCATTTTAAGACATGTATTTTTTCAAAATTGGCTTTAGAAGTTTTACAAAAATGTTTTGGTTTGTTGGAATTGTAAGGACATGTTGACAATCTACATAGACATCCCGAATGAAGGTAATTTCCAGAGAACACTATAGGATCGTCGAGTAAATTTCTTTGTTGGTTCACCACAGAAATATGTCAACAACTATTTGAATAGAAATTAATGTTCCACAGGCAATGGAACTTTCTTACTTTCACTCAAGCTCCATTATATGGGCAAATTTCAGTTTTTTCACAACTGTTTTATGACCAATGCTTTTCCCACCTATCGCAGCTGTTCTAATAAACATGGAATGTGTACATTTTGGCATGCCAAAATGCTTGACGAAGATAGTAGACATGGTAAACACATGTCTGGACATCTTATAAGATGCTATTTATCCTTTCACCTCAGTCTGTCACATTATAAAGGCCCATTTATATGAAGAAATTTAAGGGGGATGACGCCCCCTCGTGAGATATGACCAAAAATGCCCTTTTGTCATCTCACGTCCCCCTCATTATCTTGCCATACCTGCGTCCTCCACCCCTGGTCTTTTCAAGTTGGCAACCTATGATGACGCTGTCAAGGCGCAGTGTAATCGAGGCCCATTTGGATGTGAACTTGTTTGAGAACATTTGTTTAACACTTATTCAGTAAGTGCTCTTACTTAGGGTCCTCCTCCTGACATTTTGAAAAACTACAAAATTTTGCCCCTGCGTTTGCATTGTTTTGACTTTCCTAATAGGGTGCCACCTCTGCCACACTCTTTAAGTTCAGATGGTTGGCATTTAGATTTAGCTATTGTCATTGTGAGCATGTTAGCATTTCACTGTAAGCATTACTGTGCAGACAGGGTCACAAGCAAAGCTGTGCGCTCAAGGTTTTCTTGTCTTTCAGGCAGCTTCTGGATTCAATTAGGTTTACTTTGCTATGGAAATGTGCATTTAGAACTGCATAACTCCTTTACGTCACTGTTAACAACATTGAAGGGAAATGTTATTAGTGATTCAATTATCCATAAGATGATTTTCACAGTGTAGTGAAATCCGGGTCTGTGTAGAAGGTAGAAAAACCCATTCATCAATGTAAAACACTATGATCATGTGTATAATATTATGGCACTTAAAATCATTGATTTTTTTTTCTCCACCCATTAGCTATACTTGATGGAATTGGTGCCAGTCAATCTCAAAGCTAACTTGTAAAGACAGACACTCATTTAAACTCATTGACATATGCACTCCACTGCTGACAAATTAAATTTGGTAGTTCATCTAACCTGCATATATTTGGACTGTGTGAAGACCAGAGCACTCTGAGTAAATCCATGTAAGCACACAAAGAATACAAAAAGGTCAGAGCAGCTCGGCTAGTTTCCAACCCATATCTTTCTGACTAGCCATTGAAGTGAGACATTTAGTGGTTATTATGGAAGTTAGACATCACTAATTGTAGCTCTTCTGTCAAGTGCCATCATTCATCATCGCTCCTAACATAGATTGTAATCTCGTTTATTATACTTCTGCACTACCTGGGAGCCTATGGGTTGGTATTCGTCCCACGGGTATTATAATTGAAAGTTGTATACCTGAATTTGTGGTTCCCAATTTAGAAAGGCTCTCACTACATGATTAACTTCATTATAAGATCTCTGTAAATATTTTCTTTAAAAAATCTGTTGATCATTGCATATATCTAGTCATAAATGTTGAGAAACACATGGGGTTTTTTCTTGCTCTTTTGTGCAGAAAAATAAGATGACAGATAGAGGCTGGCACACAAGCTGCCCCCAGCTGGTCATGAATATCTGTGGGTCTATTACATCATCAGTATTTGACTCAGCATTCACAACAACAATTGATCACTGACATGTAAATCAATTTTGATTAAATTTACAAGTAAACATATTTTATTTTGTAGTTCTGGCAATCAGCTATATCTGATATGACAACATTGCACACATTATTGCAATGCTGAAATTTTAAATTAGGTCCACTGATTAAATCATAAAGAAACATAGGCCGCCATCCAAACACATTATTTAAAACACTAGTGTAGTGGGGTTGATGTGCAAACAACCACATTAAGTACAGCAGTTCAAAGCTGCAGTAGCTCTGTAAACTGTGATGGTTGTTTATGACCTAAAGATTATGTTATCATCTCCATAGTAAAAATGTTCAGAGCAATGAAAAGAAAACTATTAAACAATTTGTTCACACTAAATTCCCCAGAAGCATTTCCTCCTGCGGGGTAGGCCTCCCGACCAACACAGATATTTATGTTGATGATCAACATTGATGATTGACAGGAGTAATACCCTGAATGTTGCACTATTATCTTATAAATATTTAATCTTAATTGATTGGAGGAAGAAACTGAAGCAGTCTGAAGCAGCACCTATATCTGATAGATATTTTAATTTTAAATCTTTGACATATTTAGATTCAAACAAAATCAAGTACGTCCAAAAATATCTACCCCATTGTTACTATTCCCAGTTATTTCTTTGAAACTCAAACCAAGCATTCCTACTCCATTCTGTCGCTGCCATCACCATTTATCTGCACCACACAATCCTTGTTCAAAGACTCCTTTGAGTGGGTTGTGTCAAAGTGCTGGCTGCTCACCATGTATCTTCCCCGAGCATCCATCCCTAAGGCAGGGACAAAGCGACGGTCAAACTGGATTTCTTGGCGCAGGTAAGAGGTCCTCTTCTGGCAGGAGTCACCAGTTCCCTCCTGCAAGGCTGACAGAAAGACCACCAACTCAAAGTGGATGGATGTGCCCTCACACAGGGTGGGATATAGGGGGCTTTGGCGGTCCAGGGGGTGGTAAAAGGTGAGTGGGAAAATGAAGAAGGGACATGGCTGCTGTCCTAGCTGATCCAAGTGGAAGTCCAGAGAGGTCTGGTGCAGAGCCTGACCTTCATGTTCCTTATAGAGTACACCACTCACTTTTACATCCACCAGAGGTCGTTGCAGCATGTTGGTGGCTCGCAGCATGAGGCACATCTGCCCCTGGTATTGCCCGACCACTGCCTGAGGGCTGAACTCGATAGCTCCTGCTCTCTTCTGGGGACGTGCAATCTTTGCAACGAATGCACCTGAAGGATAGGAGAATTTAATATAATCAGGAGATGTTTTTACTATGATATTTTGCTTGCTAAAGAACTCGGGCTGTGACCATAGTAGAACCAAATGTTCTTCACAAACGTATTCATTGAGTTTCTCCCCTCATTATGGTGTATTACTTTTAGTCCAACCTTTGAGTGTGTCCTTAATAATTACAAAGCCACAGGCTTTTCATTCCAACCATGAACGTCAGACAAGTACTTAATTAATATTTGTAGGAGATCAAAATGGTCTAACAATGACACCACTGGAGACCAAGGCCGTATTGGTGGACCTGTTGGAGGGACAGGAATCGGACGAGAGCTAGAACTAGGTCTGTGCACGGCAGACTGTCAAACAGTAAAATAAGAGGTTTTTTAAAAGGGAATGGATTGCTCTGCATCCCTGCGGCTTTTGTTGCACAGGTACAGCCAAAATAAACACCAAATTGGGATTTGAATATGATTTAATATTGTCAAAACAATTTATTAGAGGTGGAAGTCCTTCATTTAGAAACTGCTTAAGTGAAATTGCAGTGCTTAATATTGTTTAATATGACATTATACTAGTGTTAATTCTGATACAGCAGTGTGTAGTAGCTGATGGAAATGGGGATACTTTATCTAATAAACTTGCTCTGCACAAATATTTCATAACGAGTGGTCTGTTTTTTTTTTTAATTATTAAGTATTGAAAGTGAAAGCTTTGAGACTAATTCTAAAAGAACTGTTCAATCAAACTTTGATTTGATCCTACCATATATATGCAATTCCATGGGTTGCCCAGCAGATGTCACATATCGTCTGCATTAAAAGATTTAGAACAATTAAGTATTCAAAGTGGCTCAGTATTTCATCAACTTATAAGGGTACTAACAACAGATAGTACAACACTCTTTCAAAATAATATGCCAATATTTAACCCAACGGCAGACCTTTCTTGATCCTCCCGATGCTATGAGTCAAGAAATGGCAAAGGGGTTTAATAGATAAAGGAACTGGTATGTAAGAATTGATGGAAAGGTTAACACAAATTGGTAAAATACTCTGACTAAAAACCCAAACAACCCACAACATTTAAAATATAATGTCCTGTAAAGAATTTTCTTGTACAAAAGTTATTTTTGGCCTCTTATATATGTTATTAGTTTTAGTTCCAGTTTTGATTCCAATGGGTGCATTCAACATGCGATCGAGACTATGACCTTTACTTTTGTTGGGAAAAGGTTTTACAAATAAGACCCATACCTGTGATGAACGCTTCCAGCATGAGACCCAGCAGCATTTGCACAGCCAGCAGTGCTATGGCACTGGGACAATCACCACTTGGGAACATTGTGCCATAGCCGATGGTCAGCTGTGTTTCCAGGGAGAAGGAAAAAGCAGCAGTAAAACTAGTTATGTGCTTCACACAAACCACATGCCCCTGTGGGGGGGCGTCATGGTCCTGCACAGCCAGGTCCCCATTTAGGTGGGCCAGCAAGTACCACATACAGGCAAACAGCAGCCAATGGGCCAAGAAGGAAGAGCAGAAGGCCAGAAGGACCCATCTCCAGCGCAGACCCACCAACAGTCCCCAAAGGTCCTGTAGGGCAAGCAACCAGGCTCTGCCCAAGGCCCCACGCCAAGAGCCCGAAGAGCACAGAGGTGGACGAAGGGCACAGTGTCCGTCTTTGGTGACCAGGCGTTGGCGGGTTGGAGAAGATAAGAGAGGGGAGGAGGAAGCCTTTCCATCTAGATTGATACTGTTGGATTTGGTTGTCATGGTTGGAGGTGGATCTGAAGCCCTAAATTGAAAAGGTAAAAACAAAGACAGGATAGTTAAATATGTCTCAGTATATATGAATATTAGTGTCCAGTGCCAGGAAACATTAAATATTATTGCCATTGATTGAAGGAGTAGCTGGAGTTAGCTGCACAAGAAACCGCAAGTTTGTATCACTTAGAATGCATGTCAATATCTACATTGGCATGCTAGATTAAGATGCTGACAATAAGCCTATAATTATCATTAAAATATCATTAGGGATTGCTATCAAACATGCTGAGCATGTTCTTGCAAAGGTGGAAAAACGTCAGAGAAATATCAAAGTTGACTCCCAAGTCTTAACTTTAATCACAAACAAAAGTGGTAGGAACTGTACCGAAAAGATTACATTATATTACATTACTTTCACATATTAATAAAAATGTACACATATTTGGGATTAATAATGGATCTAGGCTCTTGAAACCAGCCCTGAAACCAGAAGAAACTGATATCCATCTTTTCATTTTTAAGTCTACGTAAATCAGTTCACATTTAATTGTCATATTTCCCATGATGTGGAACTGTTCCTTTAAATCCCAAGGTTAAGCTGTATTTACAAAATCAATGTTTCTAATTTAAACTTTTTAAAACAAATTATGTGTAGAGGAACGCCAAGCACTAAATGCATGCAAAGGCAGTCTTGACAGGCAGACAGCTAGAACCCTGTACTTCAGAGTTTCTATTTCTATGTCAATATTGTTGCCAGGAGATTAGAGCAGGTCCCAGCTGGGAATCTTTTTGAGGAACACAGCAACATGCAGAGTAGGAATGCGTCTTTCATCTGCAGGGCGCTTTAAACATACTGCTTACGGTTCTCTCTGCTTGTTCCCCAATTACAATATATATTCATTAGTATATTACACATGCATTTATCATGCACTTGCAACTTCTTCCAATGCATTTGCTGAAAACTTTGCAAAGCTTTAAAATACAAAAAGTGGGGAGATTATGAGACGTAATAGTATGGGCAAGATGAGTGATGTTAAACATTATAGAAGTACTTTATTAACATCATAGATTATCACTGGCAGATAACACACCCTCAATTACTGCAAAGCATGTTTAAACAAAATTAAAATCTAAAAATAAATAGTTATGGGTTTCGGAAAAACAAATTCACTAGTTTCAATAGTTGTTATTAACTAGTAAAAAATAACCAACTAACCTATTGCGTGGGACATACACTGAAACAATACTATGATGTACTATGTGTCAGTTAAATGTGTTTTAAATTTGGTTAAAAGTTTGGCCTCAAGCAGTGGCTCGAGAACAAAGTCAGCAAGAAAGACGTGTGCTGTTTGGGGAGTCATTGTACTGGCTGATATGTCCCTGGTCAGTCACCACAACATTTAGTTTCTCATTAAATGTAATTTGGAAGCATTATTTTAACTTCAAAAACATAATTGCTATTAACTAAGCAGCTAAGTAGCACATGAATTTCATTTTGCAGATATATCTCTGTGTCAGTCTGTCACCACACTGGCTGTAAGAATATAAGCACATAAAACAGGATCTTTATGCAATACAATGCTTCTATATAAGCACTGATCAGGGTATATATAGTGTTGTGTGTGTTTCTGTTTGAGGGAACATTAGGCCTAAATGCCATTTGTGTATGGGGAAAAATCTAGTGATAACTAAAGATAACATTGTTTAAATATTAAACCAAGGCCATCTTTCCACATTGACCATAACCAATTTTTAAATTAATTTTATATTCTATAAATTTTATATTCTACATTTTAATAAAAATGTTAAGCTAAATATGACTCTATATATATATATATATATATATATATATATATATATATATATATATATATATAATCTTGCTGAATTGTTATTTTCAATAAAATTTGAGTTTAAGTTTATGAATGATTTTAAAAAAAGAAAAAGTACTGTAATAGACAGTAGACAATAGATAATCACTTTCACATACTGTATGCACTGATATTTAACTATTCCTAAAAAGTTTTTTTTGTAAAACAATACTTTGTAATAGTAAAGTTCCTCCGGCTGGGAGAATACTCTAAGCTATCGGTGGTAGGAGAGCAAGTTTGTGGAAGTGTCTCTTTGTCGCTTACTCTGAGGGGTGCAGAGTGGTTTATGTAACATTGGGTCCACAGCTGTTCACTTCTTCTATTCCCTGTTAACAGCTTTGCATCAAAAACTGCCAATGTCTTGAAAAGGAAACAAATCTATCTGATCATGTGGTATTGAAGTAAAAATAATTATTCTGTTTGCCTTGACTTTTAGATGCCCTTGTGACAATGCCTGTTATCTAAAACTGCATTAGCAACAGCCAGTTTACCACCATCAGTTATAGAAGTGTTTTGGCTGAAATACTTGGTAAACTATTTCTTAACAGCATTCTTTGTAGTTTACAAAGTCTATAAATTGCACATAATTAAATCTATCCAAATCCTGACAAACCCATGGATCCTACAAGTTACATTGCTTAGGCTCCTTAAAAGATCCCCAAGACTGATCAGATTGCAGTTGATTGTTCGCTCATTCTTTTGGTATCAGTGCCTTATTTCTGCCTAACATAACATGGTGGAGTTTGTACTCACCTAGAGCTTCAATGTGGGATTAACAGGGCCCTCTGACCTTTTTCACCTAAAAGCTGGCCTGGGTCTCCCTAGTGGGTAAAGGGGTCGAGGCAGATGGACAGTCTGCCACAAGCTCTTTGGAGTATGGGATGTTAAATCCCAGAGGAATCCCGTTCAGAAACTGCTAGTGCCACCCAAAAGAGATTTTTCTCAGTGTAGCAGCCAGATTTAGCGCAGTGCTATCAGCTCCTCCGATCTTCAGCTTCCAGCTCCGGGGCGAGGATGATTCAATTGGTCACATTACCCTGCATGTAGCCTATTAGTGTTCCCGGAAGACAGAAGACAGAGGGAGGGGGAAAAGAACAACACCTTGTCACAGTTCATTCAAAGAGCTGCTTGTTGCTGGTTGGTGTCCTGCTGCTGCTGCTGTTAGAAATTGGGATTACTGATAAGACATCTGTGTGTATAAAAATGTGCATACAAGTATTTGCTGGAATCCTTATGTTTCGTTCATCTTTTCTCTCCCTCATTTTTCTGTTATCTATTCAATCATATAAAAAAGGAACAGACCCTAAAGCTTTTTGAAAGAAATATAATTTTCATGGTATTTTTATGGATGTTTTGCTGTGACATAAACATTTTCCCACTGAAATCTCAAATAAGCTTTTGGTGTGAAAAATGCTTGATTACCAAACATGCAAAAGAAGCTGTATTAGTTTGAGTTCGCACCAGACTCATTCATTAATATACTGACACGTCACTGTGTCACTATGGAATCTCAGAATAGTTAACATATTAAAGCAGTCACAAAGTCCATCTTACCTTCTTTTCGTGTACTTCTACCATAGTAGAAGCACATGAAAGTGGGTTTAAAAGTTAACACCGATCTTCAAGCAGGTGGTAGATCTTTCAGTCTCTCCAACATATTTTTCATGGTTCAAACAGACTGTTTCTTTAAAAACTTCTGGGTTTCTTATCATTTAGTCATCATTCCCATTGGTAATGAGAAGAAAGTCGGGCGAAGCCCTATTGTGTTTCCAAGAATTATTAGGGCCTGAGCTGACTGAAAGTCGGGCGAAGCCCTATTGTGTTTCGAAGAGTTCTTATTATAATTTCACCACTTCAATCGCACTTTTGGGGCCCTTATCATATTCAAAATTCTTGAGCATTTGCATGCGCATCAGAGTTGCGAAACATTTAGATATTATTGGGGTCGTGCATTTGTGGATAAAAATTGGCTCTCTAGCGCCCCCTGGAAGTGATTACTCTGGGGAGTTTTTTTCCAGTTTCACCAATTGACTTGAACTTTTGCACCCAGGTACTCTTGGATGTGCTCTTCAAAAAAGTCAAACACGTTATGCAAATTCGTCTAGCGAATTTTTCTGCCATTTTGAATTTTGCGAACTCCTCCCAAACGCTTGGTCTGATTTTCACGAATTCTTCAGGAAAATGATCAATGGCTCAATGCAATCAAAAGTTATTAAAGGATTGTTAATAGCTTATTTTTCATTAAAGTTATGGACCAATAAATCTTGTAAGGGGCGTGGCCTAATAGTTAAAGGCCTATATCTTTAAAAGTAAAGGCCTGTCTTGCCCAATATATTTAGGACACATTGAGTCCTAGAACATCCCCAAATATTTTCAGAATATTTGTACATTAGGGGGCGCCATAGTGATTCTCTGTATTTCTGCTTGTTTTTTGCAATTTACAAATGAACAAACTCCTCCGAGAGTTTGAATCCGATCGATTTCAAAATAAGGCAAGATGATAGGTCACTGTGAATATTGGGAGTTTTTGAAAAACTTTGTTGCAGTGACGACATCTTCTTCTCATGAAAGTTCAAGCACATCTTTTGAGCCTTGGCAAACTCAAAAACTCAAAAGCTCTGTGAGTGTCCTAGGTGATGACCTCTCAGACCTGGTGCAAAAGTTGTAAATTGTCTCCATAGCGCACCCTGGCAGTTTTCGACAAAGCAGCGCTAGCACCCTGTTTGACGCCGAGGACTGGCGGGACGCCCTTTTCCGACATCATGCTCGATTCAACCTCCACGAACACGCGTTCTGGGCCATCATGGATGAGTTGCGGGAGTAGAGGTACCGTTTGCCTGCGGCAGGGCCTTCCATACCCGGTATTGACGCTCCTGCGTCTTTGCACCTGCCCGACGGACCACCTCGGGAACGCCACCTAGGCCTTCCGAAGTGTTTCTCCGGGGACGCCAGTGCCTGTCGGCCGTTTTTATCGCAGTGTTCCCCGCTGTTCCAGCTACAGCCATCAGGCTTTCCCACTTGGTCTCCCGGCTGGCGTACATGATCTTCCATATGTCGGGACATGCAGCCGCTTAGGCTACCGCGTTCTGGGACCATTGTTCTACGCTGTGTCAGCGCCACAAAGCCTACGTGGAGGAGGTGAGGAAGATGTTTGGGGTGCCCGTGTCCGGGAGAGAGGCGGCCAGGAAGCTGTTCCGTCTTCGCCAGGGGTCTCTCAGTGTAGCGGATTACATAGTGGAATTCCACACTCTGGCCGTCGACAGCCAGTGGGACCAAGCAGCGTGCTTTGTTGCGTTCCTACATGGACTCTTCGACGCTCTCCGGCAAGACGAATGAGTGAATGACTCATCGTCTCCATAGGGGCTCCATCGGTTCCCCCTCCTTGTCTGCAGTGTCGGACAACCTCGCGTCAACCGCTGAGCACCGCAACCATCCCCTCTGTCGTGAACACACCACCGCTCACTGCCCCACTAACTTGTAAAACCCTGCCCAATATGTCTCCAAGATTAGAGGGTGCTAACCCCGGCGGGAGCTAACCGCAGCCTTCACCTGACTGTTAAGGACCACCTGTTGGCTGCATCTTTGAACTTCTGGGTGAAAGTCACCCAGTCACACCCTTGCCTCCCGAAACGGCCTCCTGTGGTCCTCGGGGGAGAGCCCTAGCCGGTCCATGATGGCCCTCTTTACATCAGCATATACATGCCTGGTCCCGAATGGCAGACCCAGGGCGGCCGTTTGCGCCTCCCCGGTCAGGAGGTGCCGGGTCGGTCGGTCGGTCTGCCTGAGCCTGCAGCGCACCCATGAAATTTTGGTTTGACTCCGTCTGATCACTGCGCCGTGCGCTCATCAAGCTGGTCTTTGAGGTACATCCCAAGTCATGCGCCAATGTAGCCGTGATGGAGCTACCTCAGCGGGGTTCCTGCAAAGGACACACGGGTCGGATTAGCGACAGGCTTTATTAGGGTCCTCGCTACGACTAGTCGTAGAGGAACCTATTGAATTTCAAGGAATTATTATTAGCGTCCTCGCTACGACGAGTCGTAGATGAACCTATTGTATTTCAAGGAATTATTAGGGCCTGAGCCGACTGAAAGTCGGGCGAAGCCCTATTGTGTTTGCACGAATTCTTATTATTTCGCATCTTCAATCGCACTTTTGGGGACTTTATCATGTTCAAAAACTTTTAAATTGTTGCATGCGCTTCAGAAGTGCGAAAGATTTAGATATTTCTGGGGTCCCGCAATTATGGGATAAAAAAAGTGCTCTCTAGCGCCCCCGTAAGTGCTCCCTCTGGGGAATTTTTTTCCCGCTTTTACCGATTGACTTGATCCTTTGCACACAGGTGCTCTTGGATGTGCTCTACAAAAAAGTCAATGATTTAAAAAAGACCACACTAGGCCAGTTTCCGCCCCCGATGTCCGATCAACCTGAAAGTTGGCACACAGGTGCTCTTTGACATGCACTACAAAAAAGTAAATCATGGTATGCAAATGCGCCTAACTAGATTTTCCGCCATTTTGAATTTAGTGAAAAACACATTTTAGGCAATTTCTCCTAAACGCTGAGTTGTCACAAAACCCTCGGTGGATCATTATTGGTTCAATGTGGCCTTAATATATAAGAATAGTGCTCATAGCTAATGGTTTTGATAAGATATAGGCTAATTAACTTTGCAAGGGGTGTGGCTTAATCTGGCAGATTTATAACATCTAAATTACTTGGCCTGCCCTCACCAGCATTATAGCATGTGTAAACATTGAAGCCCTGAATACCCCCTAATATTTTCCTAATTTTCGAAGTGCTGCATGTAATCATTAAAGATGTGCCTTTTTAGCATGTTTTCATAATTTCTTATGAGTTGTAAAAGACCGAACTCCTCCCAGGGATTAAACCTTTCAAATCCAAGCAGTGTGCTCTTGAGACCTTATGCTCGAAAAGTTGCATTTTGCCGGAACGAATATTAAACTATGTGCGTAGGGAGCAATTTACAAAAAACACCATTTGAATGATTTTGTAGGAAGTTGTGTTATGTATGGTATTTTGAGAGGCTTTTATTTTGGGATGGAACATCAGAATGTCCTGGTTATCCATAAATGTCACTTTGGGGATGTGTACTATCAACCTGAAGTGGAATGGTCATGAAAGTATTGATTGTTTCCTTTTAAACCTAATCTGAAATTCACCAAATGTAGTCTGGTGTTTGAGATATTGGAGGAAATTGACTCATATATATTTATTCATATTCGATGGAACAAACACTGAACGATATTGAGGTGAACGTTTAATTCAGGGCTGTTGTATTACATCACACTGCATTAGCTTTATAATGGTTTCATGAAGGACCATGGGTACAGTAACAATTAAACAGTAAATATTTTACTGTATAGTAACACATTTTACACACACCTACCGTCTTCTTGTTACTCAAACAATCAGTGTTGTAGTCCTCGTACAGTTGAATACACAAACATCACTATTAAGTTGGTGATGTAGCTGAACCTCTTCTATGTTTAAATAGTAATAGTGATTAACCTCATAGTATTGTATGTATAAAGTATAGTGATCAATATTGCTACATTCCGTAAAATGACATGATCATTAGTGATTAATGTCATAGTATTTAATATCTGGGTCATTCTACAAAAAAAGTTGAAAGTGCTGTCATTGTATAGACACCAAAATCCTTGATGTCAACTTAAAAACAGCATAGATTATAAATGTACAATTATTAAAGACTGTCCTTGGCATGGTAAAAAAGTTTATTCATCCAATATTTAACATTACATTTTGGCAATGTATTTAAAAAACTAAGATCTAGGAATTGCTTTGTCACTTTTGACTTTCATGGAAGTCGAGCCCTTTTTTATTAAAAAAAAACATGGATTAATTCCAATTTATTGTTACATTGAACATCAAAAATAATAAATATAATACCCTCACTTTTTGAGATCCTTCCTGGATCAAGAGGATGTTTCAGGAAGTGCGGTGGACATAGCTAAATGGTAAGTCTGATGTCTTACCTAATTTCTTCAAAATACCATGATATATATGGGAATTTTGAATGAAGCTTTTAAGCCATTTGTGTTACTTATTTATTGCATGCATCGGAGCAGGCTCGTCTGTTCTTGTGAGAGCCAAATATCCCAGAATGCATTTCACCTCAGCAACAGGCAACAACAACAGAGGAAAATAAACAACTTTATGTCGAAGTTTATAAACAGCTCATCTCAGCCCACGGAAAGCAGCCTGTTTCGGCGAGTCCGTAGCGGTTATACATGAGATTTAACTGTACTATAACGAGTCTTCATAGGTTTTAATGTGGTTTCAGAGGACAGAGTTTAGATTCATAACTTCATGTTTAAATGTTACTTTAACGCATTGTGCATTAAAACGTGCATTGAACGATGTTGTAATTAAAGGACATGAGGGGACCGTCGTCGAGACTCTAAATTGGCAGCAGAACTTCAGCTTCAAAGAAACTCTGAAGCTCTGAATTATAATAATAATGAATAAAATAATTCCACATATGAATTATTGTATAGTTCTCTGTAAGATCTTTGATGTGTGGTCAGCAGCTTTACGAGGACCACTACACTGATTATTAGCCTCTTGATGTTTGAGTAACAAGACAAACGGTAGGTGTGTGTGCATTCAAATATTTTAGTATACTAGTTTATTTTTTGTTACTGCATCCAACCTCCTCCTCCTAAAATGATAAAGCTAATTATTTTATGACTGATTATATATGGTGCTCAATATTATATATACCATTTCTCATTTTAAATGAAAATGAGACAACAGCTTGTTAATAGTAAAATCAAAAAAAAAGTCAAAAACTAAATTAAAACGTATTAGCAAGACCAGCTGACGTGGTGACGTCATCAAGTCAGCTGCGGTTCCAACGAGTCAGGACTCCCGAGTCTGTCTCCCGAGTCTATTCTCGCGGGAACGCAAGTCCGTTCTCGCCGTCTCAGGTATTGAGAAAGGGCCGTGGTCTGACACCTGACAGCCATTTTGTAAGAAATGTAGTTTCTTCTCTAAATTGTCATTGGAGTTACTGTCACTGGTGTTACTCCTCCTCCTGGTAACACCAGTGACATCCCTGTATAAATGAGCCACATACAAGCTGAAAGAAGACATAAAGAGGTCAAATAAGTTAGAATTATTGTCTATTTGTGTGTGTACTTTTCCTGTTGTCAGGCATGGCGATTAAAAGCTGCGGAAAAGCAAAGATTATACAGCCAGCGGAGAGATGGAGACCCTACACGTCAAAATTCCGTCAGGGTTATGTTAATGATGTCCTGACCCACAAGAGGAAGAAGATAACGGATCTAACTGAAAGGGAAAGAAGAGCTCAGAGAAAGAAAGATCCTCCAGCATCACAAGGTAGAGCAGAATCATGTTGATAAAATTGAACAGTAACAACCTCCTTGACCCCAACCAGTCAGGCTTCAAGGCGGGCAATTCCACAGAGACTGCTCTCCTCGCTGTCGCGGAGCAACTCCACGCTGCTAGAGCCGCCTCGCTCTCCTCCATGCTCATCCTACTGGACCTTTCGGCAGAATTCGACACAGTACACCACCAGATCCTTATCGTCGCCCTTCAGGAACTTGGTGTCACAGGATCCGCCCTGTCTCTTCTCTCATCCTACCTTGATGGTCCCACCTACCGGGTAACTTGGGGAGGATCAGTGTCGGAACCTTGTCCCCTTACTACTGGAGTTCCTCAGGGCTCCGTCCTGGGTCCCCTCCTCTTCTCAATTTACACCAACTCCCTTGGCTCCGTCATTCGCTCGCACGGTTTTTCCTATCACAGCTATGCCGACGACACCCAACTAATTCTCTCCTTCCCCGACTCGGACACTCAGGTGGCGGCACGGATCTCTGCATGTCTGACTGACATCTCCCAGTGGATGTCCGCTCATCACCTGAAGATCAACCCCGACAAGACCGAACTACTTTTCTTCCCTGGAAAAACCTTGCCCACTCAGGATCTGACCGTTAACTTCGGCGACTCCGTGTTAACGGCCACTCAGAGTGCCAGGAACCTCGGCGTGACACTTGACTCCCAACTCTGCCTGACTGCCAACATCACAGCGACGACACGATCCTGAACCCATTTTTTAGTTTAAACAAACCATTATGGTTTTGTAACAGTCTTGTATGAGGCTACACGATAACTGTAACTGTTATTTTCAGGGTCCTTAGACCAACCCAAACCCAGTGTCAGTGCTAGAAATAGCAGCAAGAATGTCTCTTTCAAAGTGACAGTAATCCTTGTAATGTCCTGGAAGTTTCAGCTGGTGGAAGCAGGTGGAGGAAGTGGGGAAGTTTCTCTCCACCACACTAATATCCAGCTTGTGTCTGGGGAGCACATTCCATCCTATCCAGAACTGGAGGAGATTCCCAAGGATGCTGAGAGATGCTTAAAATATATATATATAATTTCTTTGTGTGAGTTCAGAAGAGTGCTTTAGACTTGTCATGGGGTCACTTACCTGTGGTGTGCACTGTAGATAAATGCTCTTGGAAAAAGGAGGGGAATTGTGTCTTTCCTCTCAGTTAGCAAAGGCCAGATCAGTGTCTCCTTTAACCCCCTGCGTAGCTGTTTAACCTGTCTTGAGGTTCTTCCAAGGACCTGAAAAATATTATATATTATATATATTTGCATTACAAAAAGCAAAGTCGCCATACTAATCTTCAACTAATTTGCGTGATATAATAACATCTGTGTGTAGCACAAAAAAGACAACATTTTGATTCAGAACTTCTACGGTTATGTTTGGTTTAAATGATCTGTGAAGGAGAGATCAGAATACTCACTGCATGGAGGATCAGCTTGTCCAGCAGCCATCTTCTGTTCTCAGATATGACTTGAGGAAAATCCCAAGACAGTGCAAAGTCATTAATACTGTTCTTATCTTCTGATGACAATTATTCTGTACCCTCCAGCTAACAATGACAATTGGAATACATAAGAATTCCTGATTTCTAAAGACTTTAGAATTTATACAACAAATAGGGAAAGAACAACTTGTCAACACCCGGAGATCTCTAACCACATGTAAAATAATTTCTTAGCTTTTTTAGCATGTTGGGAAACTTTTTAAACTTACTCACTTAAAAAACATTTAACTTAAATCAACAATGTAATTGTATTATACAGTATATCCAAGAAAACTGTCTGACATCAGGTATTACTTGCCCCAAATATGTATCATTAAAATGTACATTACCGCTTTGATTGTCTCACGGATATCAAGGTCAGCACAGTCCTTAATATCTATTATCGCTTCTTCTGGGGATCCACCAAAGAGCACATGCAGGATAGCTGGGCTCAGTCCTCCAAGGCAAGGCCCATCATGAAGGAATGAATGACCAATCATTCGGCCAGCAACAACAAAGAAAACAACTCTCCAAAAGGTAATGCAAGGTGGAGGGAATCAGATGATCTTGTTCACCCTCAAAAAGAAGAGCTCCTCCTGGCACTTAATCAAAAGAGAACAGAAAAATAAAAATGAAAGAATTTCAGGAACATATATTCAAACTATCATACAGGATCAAAGCAGCTGAATCACTTTCGTTCTGGGTAAGTTGACAGATCCGTTATTAACCTGATAGCTGACAACCAGCAATCAGTCAAAGAGTCAAAATAGTCACGTGCCAAAATTAATCTCAAAACCATTTTGCAGTTTGGACATGATGGTTGCAAAGAAATGTCGAGTGACGCCATCACCAATAGCTGGATCTCCTGAAAAAATACAGAAAAAAACAGTCTTGGCATCAGTTATATTAATATATTATACGCTTTAGTTGTGTGTGTAACCAAATTTACCCTTGAGTTTGCATTTCAAGGGGCAAGCCCACTCAACATTGGCCATCTTATAAAAAGAAAGCAAAGCCCTTTCCCTGTCCTCCACACTGTCGCTCAGATCCATGGCAAGATACAAGGACTTTCCCGTTGCATGCTGGCTTAAAATATTTTCTTTGAAGGTCTTGGCTGCATTGCTGGGATTTGCAAGAACTTTCCAATCTAAAAAAAGTTTTGAAATTGTTCGAATGAATACGGGATGAATTGATGTAGAGAGCAAAAATGTATTGCAGTACATTGTTGAGTGTTTAAATGATGTAACACACCTGGAAAGCCCCCCTCCTCAGTGGGAACCAGGTCAACTATCTCAGGAGCAGCCACATGTCCCTGAGGTGGCACGGAGTGGTTTGTGTTGCTGTCCCTGGTTGTCTCACCTCTCTGTAGTCTTGTCAACATGCCAAACAATCTACCTTCACTTCAGGAGGCACTTTCTGTGGTGGTCACCCCAACGTCATTGATTGATTGACTGCCACTAAAAAAAAAGAATAAATCCTAACATATACAACCCTTCCCTCAAGACCAATATTTAGGAAGATATCCAATATCTTTTGTTAGGACTTCCAAGTCTAATGCTCAATGTCTGTTTTACGATTTATCTCATTTCTTACATATTTAACGTTTTAGTTTTGTAGAGCAATACCTCGCGCATTCATCACTGTGAGCCTTGATTCTTGTGAAAGGGAACTCCTCTCCACATGTGAGACACTTCTGAAGGGGTCCGCCTCACTCATTACTGCCTCCTTGTTGAGCTTCCTGTAAAGATCATTTAAAAATGTAATGCAAGCTATAATTATGTGAGTTATGTGAATTTCCTCTTGGAACCCCAATTTAAAAGTTAGGAACTTACATGGTCAAGATTGAGGTTTCTTTGCAGTGGTCGGATGAAAATTGTAGCATGACCGATCTGAGTTTGTGGATCTTTCAAATGTCTCACATGGTAACCCTCATTGGGTGTTACGTTCTGCCTCCCCAGGAGGGGAGTGGGATCCACGCCACTGCCTGAGGGCGACCTGTGGCCAATAAACAGGGTGTGGTGTTGTAGGTGCAAGAATTTGACATGAGCTTGAAGTAGAAGTAAACAGGCTTGTTTTTATTTGTAGCGCTGTTAACAGGGGAAATGAGGAGAGCTGGCGGTACCAAAGAAAAGAAAAGAACAAAATGCTTCCCACCCCCTTACCTGTCCTATCTCCCAACGAAAATCACAACCTAACTGGCACACTACCAAGGCGCCCTAACAAGACTTACATTAGGTGGCCCAGCCAGGTGTAGCTAGTGTTAGACAGGGGAGTAACACTACGTGCAGGTATGTAAACTCAGGGCAGCAGGGCTAAACTACTCCTCACCCTCCCCTGTAATAAAGATAACAAAGAAACAAAAACACTTATTAATTGCATACACAGTACTCCAAATCACTAGAAATACAAATTACTCTACCATACACCAGCACTCGCGTATACACAACCAGAGTGCCACACACACAGGTGAAACAAACACAGAGGTACATATACTGACAGAAGGGCATGATGGGATTGGAGATGAGTGGAAACATTGTTGTCCTCTACCGGGGAACTAGCGGGGGTGGAGCCAAGATGAATGGAGATCATGGATGATCAGTACCACCTGTATGAACACACACACAACACAGAACACATACACAAACCTATACACAGAACAGGGGACGTAACATTGGGACAAGGTATGAGGATCAGTTGGCGACTTCGTGTTGTTCCAGAGATTTTGAGCAACTCAAATCCTCCCCCCCTCCCAGTTATGGGAATGCCTCTAAAATATTTTCCATAAATTCATCTGGATTGGTGTGACTACCTAAAAATAGCAGATAGTAATAATAATATATTATTAACCTTTAATGTTTTTGAAATGTAACTAAAAAGGTCTTTCAATCATGATGCCGGACATACCTTGGAATGTGAGACGTTTTTCTCCAAGCCCTGCAGCAGCAAGTCTGTCTTTCGCGTATCGGTTGGGAACTATGGTTGCTTTTTTATCCTAGAGACAGCCAAATAAGTGGGTGTAAGAACAAAGTGGTGCAGGCGTGCCAACAGACCGCCTCCTTGTTGTCCTCCTTCCTCCATTGTACGGACCAAACAGTCTTGAAACCTCAGCTAGAATGAAGTGAAGAGTAGTAAAGAGAATATGGGCATTGCAGAAGAAACTTGTTGGCTGACCAAATCCTAGCACACCCATGTGATCTGAAGCAGAGCATCAACAAACTCCAATTTGAGACTCAAGGTCCAGATAGTACAACACAGAAAATAAATCACTCATCATGGCGATAGTCATTTAGTCTACACAGGGGATATAGCATGGGAACGTGTTCCCTGCAGAAACCTACCATCCACTGGGTGTCTGGGTGTAATGTTATGTTGCCGCGGAGGTGAAATTGGCGCATTTGCGGTTCCGGGTGCTGCTGCTGCAACAAAAAAAAGCGGAGAACCCCACATGGCTGCCTGGTTTAGTTTAATACAACGTTATTATGTTGCCACCTTGACCAACAGTATTTACATAGCTAAACAACTGCTGTTGTTGTTATGCTGCCTAAACGTTTGAAAAGAAACTTACCGTTTTCAAGCTGTTTAGCCACATCTCTCAGCAAATCAGCCAGCGGCCGCCCGTTGGAAGCCATGAGTGCTGCTAGCAGCTTTTAGAGGATACAGGATCGATTGCTTCTGTCTCGCTCCTCTACTTGACCAATCCTGCTCAAGAATGAGGTTTGGCCCATCCTAAGCTCATTTACATACGGACACAGAAATGTAGAAATAAATAAATGAAGAAATACAGAAATGTAGAAATAAATGTAGATACAGAAATGTAGAAATCTATTTATTTAATTATGTTCTGTTTAGATATCAACTTATATTAATACATTCATGTATTTATTCATTCATACATGTATTCATTTATTTACACATTTATTTATTTCTACATTTAGTCATGTATTTATTTACACATTTATTCATTTATTTATTTATACTTAAGTCATTTTTGGTCCTCCATAAGCACCCTCACTCCACAACAATAATTCAGATCTACCGGCCGCCCAAACCAAACTCATCTTTCATCCCAGAAATATCCAACCTTCTCTCAACCTTCTGCACAATGTCTACAAATATCACCATACTTGGAGATATGAATATTCAAGTACACTCGCCCACCTGCCGTTTCGCAGCAGAATTCCTCCAATTACTAGACTGTTTCAATCTCACACAACTTGTTGAAGCCCCCACTCATACCAGGGGCCATACCCTCGACCTAGTCATTACAAACTCTGTTCATCTAAGCAACCTTCTGGTGTACGATCTGGGTGTTTCTGACATAAAACCATCTCCATGAAGTTGTCCTCACCATCCATCCTCATCAAACCCAAACGCCAAATCTGTTTCAGAAATCTGAAAAACATCAACCAAGACACTATGACATCCAACCTCCAGCATATCCTTTCTGTAAATTGTCTAATAGCCATGGACTCAGTTGATTATAACTAGAGATGAGCCGGATACTCGGCTGAAACGAGTATCCGGTACGGATAAAGCACTTTTGCCGAGTACGAGTATTATACGAGTAATACGAGTCAATATCTGTGCTCGGATTGAATTAAAGTCCTCATTGGGTAGCTGTCTGTGTCTGCGTTCTGTGATTGCCTGGTAGTCAATGTGTGTCCCGCTCAGCTCACTCACACACAGAACTCCTCTCTCCCTCCCTCAGGCAGCAGGTTCGCGGGTCTTTCCCGATAAATTTAAACGATTTCTTCGCCTTTATTTTTTTTTTACTTCGGTTTGTTGTTCTTAACTAGTAGAGTTCAGGTAAACGTGGGGCTTGTTAAGACGTGGTGCTTAAGAATGCGACTCGCATTGCGTCTCTGCCTGTCGGAGTTTTTTTTTCAGTCGGCTCTAACCAGTTTTTTTTTTTTACTTCACGCACTGACCTCTCTCTCTCCCTCTCTCCCTCTCTCTCTCTCTCTCTCTCATCAGTTTTTTTTTACCGTCTGCTGGATCTCTTCACGCACTCAGTGTCTGACGTTGACTAGTTGTGTTGAATAACTAAATATTAATATTACAAATTAAGCCACACACACACTTCCCCTCTCTCTCTCATGATCATCAGTGATAAGAATTAAGAAGGAATGCTGTTTTAACCGCAGAAAGGCTTAACCCGACAATTTACGGGGTAAATCCTTCCTACTTCCGGGTTAGGCCCCGCCCATTTTCGGGTTAGGCCCCGCCCAGTCCGAGTACGGATACGGATACAGATAATTCATATCGTTCAACAGATACAGATACAGATAATGCTGTACTCGCTCATCTCTAATTATAACATTAACACTCTCAGGAGTATTCTGGATCTCTACACTCCCATTATAACCAGAATAGGCACCTTTTCTCGATCAGCCCCCTGGTACACAACTGAGCTACGAAAAATGAAGGCAGCTGGACGTGCCATTGAGTAGAGATACTAAACCACAAGTCTCACTGTCCACAAGTTTGCTTTCCGGGAACACCAAAAGGATTACTCAAAATCAGTTACAGAAGCACGGACAAATTTCTACTCAAACATCATCAGAAACAATCCCGGAAACTCCAAACAGCTGTTCTCCACCATAAACCATCTTCTCAAACCACAAACCCCCTCACTCACTGAAGCCACAGAAGAACACTAATAATTTCCTGGCCTTTTTCAAAACAAAGATAAACTCAATTGTTTCATCCTTCACTGCCCACCCCGAATGTCCACTCACATCCTGCAATCTCAGAGCCCCTACACTGCTTCCCAGAAATCTCACAGCAAGAGGTTGAGAAGATAATTGAAAGGATGAAACCCACTACCTGTGCCCTCGACCCCTTTCCTACAGCCCTAGTGAAAGCAAACACCTCTGTGCTAAGTCCTTTGATTACCACTGTAATAAACCACTCTCTCCAGTCTGGCAATGTTCCATCTGTCCTAAAAACAGCCATAATCAGGCCCCTTCTCAAAAAACCAACTCTTGATCCAGATGCATTTGCAAACTACAGGCCCATTTCAAATCTCCCGTTCCTCTCCAAAATACTGGAAAAAGTTGTATCTGCCCACCTCCAGGAACACCTCAATCACAACAACCTTTTCAAAAAATTCCAGTTTGGCTTCCGATTAGCCCACAGTACGGAGACAGCCCTGGTTAGAGTAACAAATGACCTACAAATGGCAGCTGATGCTGGTTCACCTCCTCTCCTCATACTTCTCGATCTGTCTGCTGCTTTTGACACTCTGGATCGTGGCATACTCCTCAACCACCTACATCAAACCACCGGACTCACTGACACTGCTCTTACTTGGTTTAAATCATACCTTACTGACAGAACAGAGTACATCTCACTTGGAAGTGCAAGGTCCCCTCAACACAGTCACCTGCGGGGTTCCCCAGGGGTCAGTCCTTGGCCCCATCCTCTTTATCACTTACATCCTCCCCCTTGGTCATCTCATTACCCGCTATGGAGTCTCATTCCACTGCTATGCTGATGACACACAACTGTACGAAAACGAAAACTGAAACACACGCAGCTTCATCAACATCATCATCCCCGTCTTCAAAACTCACTGCCTGTCTGGAGGAGATAAAGGTGTGGATGAAACACAACTTCCCGTGTTTCAACTAACTTCCAGTTAAACAGCTCCAAAACTGAGGCAATTCCTATTGGCACCTCTCATCAAATCCAGTCTTCCTCCATAACCAGTATAAATATCTCTAGTCACGACATTCCCCTATCCAAAACTGTCAACAATCTTAGTGTAAGATTTGACCCACAACTCACTTTCGAAGCCCATATCAAAAACATCTGCAAAATCTCATTCTACCATCTCAGAAATATTGCAAAACTCCATTCCACTCAGCTTAGCAGATGCTGAAAAGCTAGTCCATGCTTTTGTCTCCTCCAGAGTGGATTACTGCAATGCACTTCTCATCGGGATCCCTAACAAAAGCCTGCAGAGACTGCAATAAATTCAGAATAGTGCTGCTAGGATCCTGATGAGAGTGCGAAAATACGACCACATCACTCCCATCCTTCATTTACTTCCCATCTGAAAGAACTACTCATCCCCTTAACTACAACTCGGTCCCTCCGTTCAACGACCTCAAACCGCCTCCTTCTCCCCAGGACTAAACTCAGCACCATGGGCGATCAGGCGTTCTGTTCTGCCACTCCTCGGATTTGGAATGCCCTCCCCGACCATCTAAGGGCTCCTCAAAATACTGGCTTTCAAAAAAGAATTAAAAACATATCTTTTCAGTAGAACTTAGTAGATCAGTTTTAATTAAGCTTTTATGCATTATCTGTTTTATATTGATGTTTTTATGTTTTTATGATCTTAACTGTAGCACTTTGGGATTTGTTTCAAATGTAAAGTGCATTACAAATAAAATTATTATTATAGTAGTAAGAGTAGTACTACTAGTATTTCTACTGCTATTAATACTTCAACCCCCCCCCTTTCCTCACTCTTAATCACTCACTCTGTCTGTCTCTTTCTCTATCACTCTTTCTCCCTAGTTTTCGCTCTTCCCCCGTCTCCGAATCCTCCTTAATTATCCTGCAGATAATTTTGGGACCCAGCAGTCTGCACAAATAATGGATTCCATCTCCAGAAAATCTATACCTCTCATGCAGGTACTCGTCGGGAACAGCTAAAGGGTCTGATCTGTCCCGAAACACCGCCTGACGTCTGAAAGCACGTCTTAATATCAGCGCCACTTCTGATCCAACAAGTCGATCAGAAGTGGACATCATGGTGCAGGAAGAAACACAGGTGAATGGGACTTTATATATCGCCCTCGTCACGTTTACAATTGTTCACTCCACACTGCGCAGTTTCGCCCACCAGCGTACCCCGCCCGTTGGTCTACGACTAATACCCCCTCCCCGGTATTTCGATGTGATTATAATCCGTCGGACCTTCTTGCGGTCTGCGAAATATTGTGTGACATGAAAACTGTCCGTGAGGTGCTGGCACCAGAGAAATATTTTTACTGACATCAAAACTTTGCTTACCGGCTACTGTTTGACAAGGTGTCGACCGGTCGGACATGTTCAACGAATGACTGGAAGAGATTTTCAGAGCCTCAACCTCAAGTTGCTTTAGTCTTACTTCTTTATCCGCTTCAATTTCTAACTTTCGTACCTGTAGGCGGAGATCATACTCTGCCTTACGCATGGACTCTTTTTCTTGGGCCTCCAGCTGAAGGCGAGTCAAGCGAACCTTCAGCTTGGAACTTGAACTGAACACCTGAGGGTGTGGAGGAGAGAAAGAATCAAAACGAGGTAACGTAGCTGGCGCAGACTTCCCAGCACGGTCTGCAGGAGGTGTGAATAATGCTGCTGTCTCCTCGACATTCTGAGACAAAACCCCTGCTGTAGTAGAAGGAACATAATTAGTTGAAACTTCAGCCACGGACTGGGCAGGACTAAGGACATTTAAATCAATTAATTTTTCTAGGACCTGCGTCTTTATTTCTTTCTTAAGTCCGTACTTGTGAACAGTAATATCAAAGTGTGCTGCAATACACAATAAATCATCCTTGCGATCAACCTTTTCAAAAGAGGGATTGTCAACAAAATCTTGTAAATTGAAACTCATTTTCAATCACATGCCAAACAAACCCCATGTATCATTGGTTGTCAGGAGAAAAAACAGGTAAATCCCGGACGAGCCCCCACTTGTTACGTTTCCTTCAATTAAGAGGGAAACAACAACGCTGACATCCAATGGATAAATAAAACAGGGACCGAGTAAGGCAGTTAAAGAAAAGTAGATTTATTTACAAAAAGGAACATAACGGGTAGGTTGGAAAAAGGTGGGGGGGAGAGTGTACTGTGGGGGTTGTGCCAAACAAAAGTATCAAAGTACAATAAAACCAGGCCTAGCTCAACTCTGTGGAAAGAAAAAAAGGAAAACAAAAGACCTGACTATTCTACAAATGTCCAAAATAACAGAAATACATCGGTGGTAACAACCCATAACCTAGTGCAATAACAAACAATAACTCTGCGTGTATGCATGTACGGGGTACCCCAGCCTTACCTCAGTCACACTTCCCCGAACCACAAACCTCAAGGGACAAAAAGCAAGAGAGCGAGAGCGCAAAGAGAGCGGCTTTCTAATTGCCCTCCATATCGGATTGGCCGGAGTGTTGGCCAATACCGGGGTGCTCTGGAGGCAGGGCCAGCCAATACTTCGCCCCTCACCTGCAGGACAAACAAAAAAGGTGAAAGCAAGAGAGGCACACATCTCTACACGTAACAACGATCTAAACATCTTACAATAGTAACCAAACCAAACTGGTGTGAGCAATAGTGACAAAAGCAAAAGTGATGCATGTTAATAGAAATAAATTCAGACGCATTCAGAAAACACAGAATAACTGTTAAACACGTTTGTTTTGAGGCAGAGCGGCAAATGATTTAACACGTGAGGCTGCAGATTTAATTTTAGCCTGGCTCTTAGCCTGGTCTGGAGCAGGCTAGCTTCAAAGAATGAATCGCCATGGTTACTTGAGCCGGATTTAATTTCAACCTGCTTTCGTGCAACCAAGTCGGAGCTAAATTCCTCCAGGATAACCTGGATAGCCCGGTCGAATCCCTTATCCGGGTTTTGTGCAATAGCCCTGAGGTCCCTTTCTCGTCTTTGTTGTTTTCCCCTCCTTCTCGCTCCAAAGTGGTTTGGGGTTTATTTTTGGCATTTTTCGACTATTAAAGTCTTTATTTCCCTGAACTCCGCATCTGAGTCCCCCCTCCTTGCCCTTGTACCCGCACGGCGTGACATTTCTGTATTTAATTGTAATTCTTTTAAATTCTTTTCAGCTTTTCTTATTTCTACATTTTGAGCAATCCTTTAAAATTAACTTCAGGTTTTTTTGTTTCTGTACTTTTCTGTAATTTTTTTCAGCTTTTAGCATGCCAACGCATTTTCAGCAGGAAATGCATTTTCTAGTTTCTTGCATCTTAGGTTCTTTTAAGATGGAAAATAGTTGAGTTGCTTTAAAATGTACCTCAGGCTTTGGATTTTACTGATGACCCCATTGAAGTAGACAGAATCAGTCCTCACCTGAGTACTGCAGATGTATAGATAAGATAGTTATATGCTCCTAAATATGTGTTGACATGTTATTTGACACTAGAAATAGAGTACTGTTCTTGTTAGCTTTGTATTTGTGCGATCTCTTCATCATCCTATGCAGACCACATCTCCATCTGGCCACTCTTAGCCTATACGGCACACTCTACCTTTGGAACTCACCAGTGACCACAATGAAGAGGACAAAAACTGTTCTCTCCTGAGCCCTGCAGCTGTTGAGTTGGGAATATGTGCTTTTTAAATATTTTTTAGCAATGTGTTTCGAAAATATATTTTGCATCCTATGCAGGTTCTATTGCCGCCTCTTCATCCTGAGCTGGATTCAATTGACACGGTGAACGTTAGCTTAGGGGCGTTTCAAGACTTCCAATCAATCAATCAAGTCTCATATGTTGAAGACCTGGTTTAATCATCAATATTTAAAAGTATTACAGTCAAGATGTTTTGAAATGATCAAAAAGGTACGAAATATAATGTAAATCCACTTTTCATTCAAGTTTCATTCATGGCTGGAATACTATTCATAGTGAAAGTGTTTTCCTCTAATTACCGCACCTAAATATAAGCCGCACCACCTAAATTTAAAAGGAAAGGTGTAGTCCCCTGGTGAACTTAGGACTTATAGTCGTACTTTCTCGTACTGTCTATTAAAGGGGTAAATGTTTGTTTTACATTAAACAAATAATAGGGGACACCTGAATTCTAAATTGGGAGATGTTTATTTGTTTTGCAAGGGGTAGTATCTGTCACAGTGATGAATACTAATGTTAAGTTCATACTGTTTAGTTAAGTGGTATCTCCAGAGGTTTTATGCCGTTAGCCTTTATAATTACTTACTGTTTGATGATGCGGTATTGTTGGTCAGTTGTGTATTCACGCTGTGTAGCCAATGGTGATTGGTTTGGAAGGCAACGGGGAGGACACGTGACTGGAAAGTTCTGGAAGTTTTTTGTTTGGGGGACGAGGGTTCGTGAAGAGCGCGGGACGCCGGCGTTTTTTGGGAAAACGCTCTCAATGTTTTGACAGTGATTTCAGCGCACTCAATTTTTTACATTTTACATATCGTTGCCGTAAGTAACTGGAACATGTGTGGCTGTGTGTGTGATTGGGCCCAAAACCGCATTGGCTAATACTTGTTTCAAGACACTTGGAGGGTGTTGTTATTGTTGAGAACTTATTTTGATGTAACGTCATTGATAATATTGGGGTGTATCACGAAATTTAGAGTTTATTATTTACGTTTTGGTGAAGTTTGGTTATTTATTTTTGTCTATTTGGTAATATTGTGTTTGGGGAAAGTAATTATTGAAAGAGAGACGATAATATCATTAAGATTATCATAATAATGAATGAAATGGTCGGCGAAATTTGGTCTACGCAAAGACGTGATTTCAATGCATTTAAGATTTTTCTTAAAACGTCATGAATATGGAAATACAGAGTGTGAGTCTGTTACGCCTCCACCCCGGCTCGGGAGAGGAGGCGTAACAAGATGCTTTAAGGACAAAATAATGCGGGCCGTTTCAAACATTAGTTGAAAACACCTAACTCTGATCAAATCTGTAACGCGCATGCGCAAGTTCTTGCAGAGCTTCCACCGGGTGCAGCGCGAGGGGAAGTGTGTCCGGGAGCAGAGCGACGTGAACGGAACAATACAACCACGGCTACCGGCCCCAATACTCTGTAAGTACGTGAGTGTATGAATGAAGCACACCTGAAACTATAACCAGTTATTTTACTTGTGCTGCCCACTCGATACGGGAAAGACTGTTATTTTGGTAAGCTAGTTAGCGTTAGCGCAGATAGTTTGCTAGTTAGCACGCTAGCTTGGAGCATGCTAGCGTTCAACATGAACCGGACCAAAAGTAAATCTCATAGAGTATTTTGCCGTGTGTTTGGTGTTGCTTATGCGTTAGGTTGTTGCTGTACCCATATCATATTATTGCCGTTCCCATTTCATGTAGAAAATACACCTTTTTAAAGCAACGCGGCCTAAACACAGATTGCAGGTGAATTCAACAAGTTGTGGCCTGTAAACAAGCTAGCCAAAACATTGTAAGTTACTGCATGCTTAAAGCAACATTGTAAAGTATGATACTGTGTAATATACCTGGAAATGTTACTCCAGAAATGTCATATATTGTTTAGAATGTCATAATTAAACAATCTATAATTAAGGGTTCTCAAACACCTGCTGCTGTTATCATTATTAAACCTTTTTATTACTGTCATAAACCCAAATTACACACTTTGCCTTTTCCCTAATGTCTTTGTTCTTCCCTCCTCACAGGTTCCTGTGGATGGAGGTTACATCTGATGGAGTTTGTCCCTGCAGGTGTCCTGCCTTGGTGTACTACTCTGAATATTTGAATAATTTCTGTCGTAGGAATTGAATGTACTGTACATCTTTAAGTTGTTCCTTCTGTACACACCCACTCCTCCACTGTTCACCCTTATGTGTTGTCCAGTTGAAGGGAGTTTTATCTGTGCCGATGTGATGGTTTTGGGACAGGATGCTGCATGTTTACAGACTGTAAAGCTCCCGCAGGCTTATTTTTCATTTTGGGTTGAACAAAATATAATAAATTGAACGAACATGTTGACTAGAGGCATCTGCAACTGCGCATTCTGAATCATTGAGTGACGATGAGGGAGACGGCGCTGATTTCAGGTATACGATCCGGATTCAAGTGACTCAGAGCCAGATCTTGTTACAGAATCTGAAAATTAAGTGCCAATGATTCAGAAAAATGGTTTACAAACACAAAATTCTAAACTAACTGGTTCATGTTGCTCCACTTATAATTTCATGGTTTATTTTCACAAAATATCATTTATTTTTGTATTCTGTTTTGTATAGGAAAAGTGTTTAGTGTTATATTGATATGAATAAATACAAATTAATCAATTTGTTGTCCTTGTTAAGGGCTGTTGACATGGTTGACAACTGTCAACAGCACACTTCTACATTGTGACTACTGAGCAATTTTGCCGTTGAAAAGATATTTTTGGCCCGGCGTTGAAAAGATGTTGACAATTGGTTTAAAAGTGAAAGTTGTTTCAACGTCTATTCGTAGGTTGAATAGACGTCTATGTTTAGACTCGTTTTCAACGTGATTTTTAATATCGGTGGTAAACGCACAAATGTGGACGTCATTTCTTTTTACACCTATAAAATAATGCTATAGCACAAAGTAGAGGACGACATTTTACCGTATTAAAAATCACGTTGATATGCGTCTTTTCAACGTCTACGAATAGGCGTTGAAACAACTTTCACTTTTAAACCATTTTGCAACGTCTTTTCAACGTCGGGCATAGACGTTTATTCAACGTCTTTTCAACCAAAAAATGTTCACTGGGTAGCTTCTTGTTAAAAGGTTTTACAATACATCAAACCCAAGCACCCCCCATTCTCACGTGAGTGACTCACATAGTGGTGATAAGGGTGCTACAAAGTGTTCATATATAAGCCGCACCTGTCTATAAGCCGCAGGTGTTGAGATATTTACACAGAAAGCGTTTTGTATTTTTCCAAAAAGTGCTTATAACATGGCACTAAACCTGCAGAAAAACGACAATAAACCTGGAGAAGAACCGCAGTAACATGGAATAACCAGCCTACCAGAAAAGTCATTGATCGCTTTCTTCATCTTCCTCCTGCGCACTAAAACCACCGAAGTCTGCTCTCTGCGTGTTCACCCAGTCTTGTGTTTGTTTTCAAGTTTGGGCCATCTGCTTTTATTTCCTCTGAAAGCTTTTGACGTCTTTTTAAGTTTGAGTAGTTCTTCACATTGCCGTCTCCAACATCACACAATTGATTCATTAATGCCAAGTTTACATGCAGCCGCTCTGTTTCCTTCTTCAAAAGCCAGATTGGTTGCCCGCAACGTAAATGTTGCATCTTATGCATTCCTAGGTGTATTTTCCATGACAAGTGTGATGCGCAAAATGGCTGTTCGAAACACAATTAAACGTCTTCCTAGGTGCTGGTAGTTTGATAACTCTTGCCTAGCTCGCGCGTAAAAATAATACACTAGCCGCACCGTTGTGTAAGCCGCAGGGTTCAAAGCAGTGGCTTATAGTCCGTAAATTACTGTAAAGGAAACTCTCCCAAGAGTACTGAAAATGAAGTGAAAATGAAAATCACAACAACACACTATGGATTTGTACTGATCGATTTACATCGCATGATACAGGCTCTGCTGCAGGGAGAGGTAGATTCTGTCTACTGTCTAAGCTCAGAGCCAGATAATACATCACTCTTTAAGAGCAGCTGAGATAGTCACTAAAATGAAAAGAACTAGTCCATCATGTGAGCTGGTCAGGTTAAGCTATCCAATTTTACTTTCTAGGTGGAAAGATATTACATTACAAATTATAAATTGTGGCACCCTGGACATTTTAAAGACTGCCATTGTTTGTTTGAATTGTATTGTTTGGTGCCATTCCCCTGTCATTGTGTTTGTTTTGATTCTGTTTAAAAAAACACAAAAAACTGTTCGTGTGACTTTTTGAGCCTGCCTGCTTTTCCCTGGAGTGGCTGTGGGGCTGCACTCGTTTCCGCCAACAGGTGGCAGTAGCGGGTTAGTAGGCCTGACGGGCACTGTAACACTTACACAGTAACGTCAGGAAGTACAGACAGTCATTCTGATTTTGAATGTTGGTGAGCAAATGTACACGTATGCCTGGTCGCAAATGTGTATGTATGTTTAGTTCGCCTGTTTTTGGCGGTTGCATGTTTTAAATGTTACTTGTTTTCTGAGTTTGTATCTATGTGGAAATGCACTTATTGTACGTCGCTTTGGATAAAAGCGTCAGCTAAATGACATGTAATGTAATGTAAAATGTAGTATTTCGGCGAAGGACAATTAACGAGTTAGCATTCCAAGGTTTTTGCGTGCTAGTGTTTAGCGCCATTGCGCCACCAGTATCCGGTTTGTATGTTAGCACAGAGCAAGTGACTCTGACTAACGTCGGGGAAGTACAGTCGTTCTGATTTTGAGTGTTGCTGACTGTTATCATTTCAGAATAAAACACATCTGAACGGAGCCTGTTGCAGTGTGTGTGTAACACAATGCATGAAACATTTTCTCAGGTACACAACATGTTTCCATATACAAACCTCCTAAATTCATCACATGTCCAGGAAAACAGCCTGTCAAATGTATATTAGAGCAGTGGTTCTCAACTGGTGGGTCGCGGACCCGTTTTTAGTGGGTCGTGCACATGAAAACCACTGAGAACCACTGTATTAGAGTATATTGTATATTAGAGGTGAGTCAAAGTATCTTGAAATAACAACAGGAAATTAGATTTCTTGGTAGGCTATTTATCGTTTCCTAATGGACTTAAGTGGTGCTGGTCAATATGTAATTGGATTAATATTATCATTTTAGAAAGAGCCTCAATGCAAACAGTCTGGTTACAAATTGTACATTTACGTCTGTGTACACGTGGATGGGACGACACAAAAATACTCACTTAAAAGATTGTTTTAACATAGTAATACACTTTATCAGCCCTGATTAATTCTCTTATGTTTGAAATGGGATGGTAAGGGATTCAGAGAGAGATTCAGTTTGTTGTGGTGTGCAACGTCACCACTAGATTTTGCCAATTACTGAATGTGTGTCAGGATGACACACCGAGTGACTTCAGGAATTAGGAGGCAGACAAGAGAGACTTGGTTCAGGTATTGAAAGGTTTTTTTTATTATCAAAATGAATTATCCCTAATACACGCATCATTAAACAGCTAAACAACAAAACAAAACATAATTTGTTAACATTATCGCGTCTATCACATGCCCTCAGCCACACCAATGTGAAACCATCCCCCCCCAACAGTTTATGTCCTCCACCTTCATAGCGTCATCAATAACCTTGTGCACTTCCCCCGTACACCTGGGGGGGTATTCCAGAAAGTTAACCCTGAGATAAGGGAAACTGAGTTATCCGTTCCAGATAGAGAGGTAACTGAGTCCCTTGTATCAGCGGCCATGGACGGCCACCAAAAGCGTTGTTGAAGGAGTCCCAGGGTCCGACGACAACCAGGATGGCAGGCGATCCGGGAAGAGTGCCCCCACTGAAGAACTGGGGACCTGACCGCCTGGGGGACAAACAGCCGATTCGGTGGACATCCTGGTGGAGCTGGCTGATCCCTCAGGGCCCCCTGGACCACACCTTCGATGTCCCATCCTGCTTCTCCCACCACACAGGCGGATGGCAAAATGGTGCTCCCGGAGGTGTCCTCCACAGGAGCAGCAAACTGGCGAGACAGCGCGTCCGGCTTAATGTTCTTCGACCCCGGTCGGAAGGTAAGTGTGAAGTTGAACCGCCCCAGGAACAACGCCCATCGAGCTTGGCGTGAGTTGAGTCTGCGGGCAGTACGGAGGTAAGACAGGTTCTTGTGATCAGACCAAACTAAGAATGGGTGAGTGGAACCTTCTAGCCAGTGTCTCCCTTCCTGTAGCGCCAGCACCACCGCCAGCAGCTCCCGATTACCCACGTCATAGTTCTTCTCTGCAGGGGAGAGCTGGCGGGAGAAGAAGGCGCAGGGGTGCATCCTCTGGTCAGAGACTGTGCGTTGGGAGAGCACAGCCCCTACCCCAGAATCAGAGGCATCCACCTCTACAACAAACTGGAGAGCAGGGTTAGGATGAATCAACACAGGTGCAGAGGAGAACAAAAACTTGAGACGGGCGAATGCCCCCTCAGCTGCCGGTGACCATACAAACGGCATCTTAACCGACGTCAGCTGGGTGAGCGGTGTGGCAACTCTGCTATAGTCCCGGATAAACCTGCGGTAAAAATTGGCAAACCCGAGAAATCTCTGAAGTTGCTTTGTTGATGTCGGAGTGGGCCATTTGGCCACTGCCTTAACCTTGGCAGGGTCGGCTTTGATCTGCCCCTTCTCCACAATAAACCCCAGAAAACTAACAGAAGCCACATGAAAATCACATTTCTCCGCCTTAACATACAGTCTATTCTCCAGGAGTCTCTTCAAGACAATGTTAACATGTTGTACATGCTCCTGGAGGTCACGGGAAAAAATCAAAATATCATCCAGATAAACGAACACAAAACGATTTAACATGTCTCTTAACACATCATTTATAAGTGTTTGGAACACCGCTGGGGCATTTGTGAGGCCAAAAGGCATGACCATATATTCAAAGTGACCCAGGGGAGTGTTAAAACCTGTCTTCCACTCGTCCCCCTCCTTTATCCTCACCAAATGACATGCGTTGCGAAGGTCCAATTTGGTAAAGATAGTAGCTTCGTGGAGGGGACCAAACGCGGAGTCAATGAGTGGGAGGGGGTATTTGTTCCTTACAGTAATGTCATTAAGGCCCCTAAAATCGATGCAGGGGCGAAGAGACTTGTCTTTCTTCTCCACAAAAAAAAATCCTGCCCCCAAAGGAGAAGAGGAGGGGCGAATGAGTCCAGTGGCCAAAGAGTCAGTGATGTATTTCTCCATGGCCTCTCTTTCAGGCTTGGACAAGTTGTACAGTTTACTGGATGGGTAGGGGGAGCCAGGGATCAAGTCAATGCCGCAGTCATACGGTCTGTGGGGTGGAAGGGATAGCGCTCTATCCTTACTGAATACCTCCCGGAGGTGGTGATAAACAGACGGGACGGGACTTAGATCCACTGGTTTAGGAGGAGATGGAGTGGTGGCTAACGTGGAGGGAATGGCAGAATGTAAGCAGTGTGAATGACAGAATAAACTCCAATTAGTGACTGAGACGGTAGCCCAGTCTATGTGGGGGTTATGCAGCTTTAACCAGGGGAGACCTAACACAACTGGGGCATTTGGAGAAGGGATCAAAAAAAATGACATAGCCTCATGGTGGTTACCGGAAAGTTGCAAAGAAACGGAAATGGTGCGGTGAGTGACATGGGCGAGGATCCTACCATCCAGTGCAAACACCTTCCTAGGGTGGGGAAGGAGCTGAGAGGGGATTCCTGACTGGGCAGCAAAATCAGAGTCCATGAAACTATCGTCCGCCCCAGAGTCAACTAAAATAGAAATAGGCAGGGAGGCCTGAGCCCAAGAAATAGTACCCTTAAGGATCAGGTGGGGAGGAGAAGAAACAACCGCTGAGTGGCTCACCAACGCTCCTCCTGTGGTTGATGAGCCTCCCCTTTTGGTAGAGAAGGGCAGTGTGTCAGCAGGTGTCCGTCCTGCCCGCAGTAGACACAGAGTCCGCTGAGGCGCCGCCGTTGGCGTTCTCTAGGTGTGAGTCTCGTCCTCCCCAGCTGCATGGGTTCCTCCGTGTTTGTGGGGGGAGGGTCGATCCGCGGCAGAATCCTGCTGGAGCCTGGCTGAGGCAACGGAGAGGGCGCAAACCCCTGAGAAACGGGGTACATTGTCCGAGTCACGGGGGGGGCGTGGCCAAGCCTCCCGGATCTCTCCCTGCGCCGCTCCTGAAGGCGATTATCTAAGCGTATTGATAAGGAAATAAGATCGTCCAGCGAGGGGGTCTCATCACGAGCGGCTAATTCATCCCTCACCTCATCTCTGAGTCCCCTGATAAAAACCCCCTGAAGTGCTTTCTCGTTCCACCCGCTCTCTATAGCGAGGATACGGAAGTCTACCGAGTGCGCTGCCACGGAGTTATTCCCCTGGCGAAGAGACAGGAGCCGGCTGCTGGCCTCCCTGCTGCGCAGCGGGTGGTCAAAAGTCTTAAGGAACTCCTCAGTGAAGGAGGAAAAAGAAAAACACGCTGGAGAACTGCTATGAGCGATGGCAACAGCCCAAGCCGCGGCTTTCTCCGACAGGAGACTCGTGCAAAAGGCGATCCGCGACTTGTCCGTGGAGTAGGTGAACGGCTGCTGATCGAAAACAAGATTACACTGATAAATAAATTCTCTGCCGGAACCTGACTGTACCGAAAACCTGGCGGGCGTGGGGATGAATGGCTCCCGCGGCTGGATGGGGAGAGCGCCCGAGGACGCAGCAGGTGGAGGTGTTGTAGCGGGATCCGGAGCCGGAGCGGGAGCTGGGACTGCAAGCGTGGTGAGGTGAGTCGTCAGCTGTTCCATGCGGGCCCCGATCTGCGCCACGTTGGAGGTGAGGGTTTGGAGGGTTTCCATCACCTCGTGTAGGGCCTTCTCATGGATTCCCACACGGGTTCCTTGGGACGAGAGGGCCTGTCGGAATTTCTCCGCGTCTGCGGGGTCCATCTTCTTAGCCAGAGTATTCTGTTAGGGAAGTGGTGGTGTTCGGACCCCAAAGCAGACACGGAGGAGCAGGTAGTGACAAAGGGAGGTTTATTAGTCAGAAACGTAGTTGGCAGGCTGAAGCGGCCGGGTGCAGGCTGGCTGGAGGTTCCGCGGTGAGGCGAGGAAGACAGCCGAGCGAAAGGGCACAAGGAGATTCACGCTCTCACGGAGCACGACGGAATACTCTGGCGCCGGCTGTAGAGCGGGCCAGATCCTTATAGTGGTGTGATTGGTGATGGAATGCAGGTGTGCCTGCAAGGGGAAAACGGGAAGGGGAGGTGGAGAGACAAGACAGTAACGCAGAACCACCCAAATCCTCACATTAACATGCAAAAGCAATACAAAAGTAATAGGCCAAGACCAAATTAGTCGAGAAAAAGGGAACCTCCTGTGCGGCCCCACCTCCCAGTGGTTTTTTCATTCATGCCTCAAATCTCAAATGTGGCTGACAGCTTTGAAATGGCTTCGAAAAGGCATCAAGAGACGGGGGCGGAAAAAAGAAGAGACAGCGGGATGATGCTCGCGCGTCGCTCTCAGGTAGCTAGCTCGTGAGGACCGTTGGTAGCGGTCAACGGGCGGCCGGCTGGCCACATATACTCACGCTCATAATGTCCGCACGGATCGCCGGTAGGTCCTATTCAGTACTCGTCCGCGGGCTGCCCGAAGTTTCTGTTACCGTTACCGTTTTTGTTATCATTTGTTTATGTTAACATTTACGTTTTTGTTATCATTGGTGTTACCGTTATCGTTTCTGTTACCGTTAGCAATAAGACTAGCAATCATTCCGTAGGTTGCTAGCTAGCTAGCAATGGTATTTCTGATTATGCTTAAATTGGTCCTGCTATTTCTTTTAGCCATATAGTCAGGTAACGTTAGCCTATTAGCCTAGTTTGCTTTGCTTGCGTTTGTTATTTGTTGGGTTGTGGACTCTGCTATCATGTCACTACAGGAGAGGTTTGAGACAATGAATCAGGTCAAAGAAAAATATGGAGTGCTACTTGACTTCAGCAAAGTGAACGGAATGTCCATGGAGGACTTGAAGAAACACTGCAAGAAAGTACACAAGATACTGACGGATAAGGGACTGGCTGACATTGATGGACCTGAGATGATGCAGGAAATCATCAACCTTCCTCAGCTTTCACCACAGACATCTGCCTTGGAAATGCTGACATTTCTGCATAACAATCGGCTTTAAGAGGTATATCCAAATCTGTGGATTGCTCTTCGTATTGCACTGACTGCTGAGCGAAGCTTTTCAAAGCTCAAACTAATCAAAACGTACCTGCGCTCATTAATGGGGCAGGAATGTTTAAGTGGTCTGGCTGTCATAAGCATCAATGGGGACGTGGTCATAGGATGACCTGATAGCTGATTTTGCAGCTAGGAAATGCAGGCGTGTGCCTCTGTAGGGCCTTTGACAACTGATGGTAGTGAAATGTTTGTAATATAGTTCTATCGGATAGCAGAATGGTCTCTTTTATAGAGATGGTAAAGTAAATTCTACTGTGCAGTTTGTACTTGTGTATGGTTATTTGCATTTTAAAATTTGCACTTTATTATTATTATTTGTACTTATGTATGATATTTTCTGAAGAAATGTGCACATTATCATATGTAACTTATGTTTAGAAGTTATTTGGGGAATAAAGAGAACCTAACTAGGAAATTAGGAATGGTTCTTATTCCTTTGGTGGTGGTGGTGGTTGGTTGGTTGGTTGGGGGGGGCACCACCAAGCATTTGTGCTTAGGGCACCAAAATGGCTAGCGCCGGCCCTGCACACTACCATTCTAAAGTTTGGGGTCACTTGGAAATGTCCTTATTTTCTAAAGAAAATCACTTTTTTTCAATGAAGATAACATTAAATTAATCAGAAATACACTCTATACATTGTAAATCTGGTAAATAACTATTCTAGGTGGAAACATCCATTTAATGAAACATCTACATTGGTGTATAGAGGCCCATTTTCAGCAACTATCACTCCAGTCTTCTAATGGTACATTGTATTTGCTAATTGTCTACATTTCCACAGATTACCTCAACAAACTTACAGCTAGAATGCCAAAGGTATTTAATGCTGTAAATGGGAGTATTCTTTGACAAAAGCAAAGTTTGAAGAAAAAAAATAATATTTAAAAAAAAACATTATTTCTAATCTTGTCAATGTCTGGACTATATTTTCTATTCATTTTTCCAATTCATTTGACAAATTACATGTCCATTTAGCTGACACTTTTATCTACTTTTTGACCACTGTTTTGGCCGAGGGCCAGCTCCTCAGCCTCTGTCAGAGGTGGCCCTCCACCTGTTTTTCGGGCCTCTGCCTTCTTTCTGTTGGCAGAACTCAATGTTTCTTTGTTTTTAAAGAGTGTTGGTGTAGCCTACAGCGTCACATTTTAAATGACTTTGATAGGAGACACATTTTTATTTTATACCTTTTATTAGGGGTTTAATTTACTATTTCAAGTAGCCACTAAATTAATATTTACTTTGTTTAATAGCCTAAGTGAATAAAAAATGAATTAAAATTAAAGTGAGGTGCCATCATAGCCTAGCATGGCACCTCACATACCTTTTTGAATTATGATTTTATTTTTCATTTTTAGCTGCTTCCAGGTCCTTTTTCCCCTTGTTGGATTGCACCTAAATGAAAATCATATTTTATTCCCACTTATATTCATAACTATAGGCTGCTACAATTTAACGGTTAAATGTTACGTCAATGGAATAGTACATTCAAACTTACGCGTTGACTTGGACAGCAATTTTGGAATTGCTGGAGCTGTATTGCATTTGCAGCAAAATACATGCTCATACTCACCGTAGGCCTGCAGAAGGACCTCCAACTCCATCACAGTGAAATAGCTTGCTCTTTTATTTTCTGTTGTCATGGTGGCTCGTGGTATCGGGCTCCATTGATTATGGCTTTTTATAATCATCATGCACACGCTTAACTCAAGGTGAACATACTCAGAGTTAATTGAACTAACGCAGATCAGCTGTTCTGGAACCGGATACTCAGAGTTGCCCATCTCGGAGTATGTCAACTCGGAGTTCAGGGATAGACTCAGTTTGTTGAACCTCCTTTCTGGAGTACCACCCTGGTCTAACCTGATGATGTCACCGCTGACATCATCCCCTGCACAACCACTAGGCCTTACTGCCTCCTCCCCTCCAGCACACCGGCGGAGCATACCAACATGGGACAAAGGTGAGTTGTTATTTTTGTTTTGTAGCTAACATCTCCATCGGGTGACTTTCTCCCAACTTCTGAGCTGCAACAAAGAGATGTGGAGTCCTCACCTGTAGGTAGTGTTTATGGAAGATGTTCAAATCTGGAAGATCTTGAAGATGATGAGCCAGTTAGAGAGACAGTTTTTGACAAAGATATGGACTCGGTGCTAATGTCAGTAGGTACAACAGCAGAAGCTGAAGCACTGATCATGATAATGAGTCATGCAGCAAGGCACAATATACTAAGAACACAACTTGATGATTTATTGATAAATACTGTTTGGCAAAGAGGTTCTACCAAGATCAAAATATTTGTTCAACAAGGTCTTTCAAAACAACTCAGACAGTGTGGAGTTAAAGTATATTGTAACACGTGTGGATCCTTGAGGTCCAGAATGCAGCACTACCTGCAGCTGAGGCCAATTGCCTCCACCTGGCACCGTTCCCTGAGCCACTCCCCCTCTCTATCCCCTTTGCAGCCGAGCCAAAACCACGCCCGACATCACATATATATTGTCACTAAGGGAGACATAAAAGACAGACATTGCATGTTGTGACGTGACGTTGCAGAGTGTTCAATTTGTATCACTACTATTGAAATCGATTCCAACAGTTCATGTTTTTTTATCAACCTACCAACTGCACCTCAAATTCAGGCACTTTAAGCAAATCTTCAGATTCAACATAACATGAGCTAGAAACCAAGGTCATGTGATCTCTGACTTGGCAATGGCGAAAATATCAAAGCCAGGTGGAATTCTCTCAGATACAAACAATTTGTCCTTTAATTTCAATTCTGATGTGTTCTCTTTGTTTAAATCCTCCAAGATTCTCAATACGGCTGCATTTAAACGAGCTTCCTCCAAAAATGAGATTCAACAATGTGGTACTTGCACGTCTTTAGTCATTCAAACTCTGAATCAGGCGGATTTTAGCGCAGTTTCCACATGAACAAAATAAGATCTTGTTACGTTAAAGACTTAAGTATTTTCTTGAACATGGCATGTCCTTTTCTAGACGATCCTGTTGATGAAGAAGTGGTTTTACTTCAGAGGGTGTTAAGCGTCGGGAGAGAATATTGAGAACCCCGATTTAGATATGTCATTTCCAGATAACTGCTTGTTTGAACGGTATGGTTTTTCTTCACAGTCCATCAAATATGTACATAACCTCACCCATCCTCATATAAACGTCCCCAATCATGGCCATGCTCCCACTTTGGAGCACATTCTTTGTGTAGTATCACATTTTTTTGAAAACAGCAGGTTCCATTACAATATCGGTGATGCAGAGAATATTAGTAAATTCCTTTCACTTTCAGTTCCTCAGTCACCCTGCAATTGTTAAAACAATTGTTGCTGTGCTTACTTTTTTTAATCTTACATGGTAAACCTTGTTTGCCTAGACGGTTGTCGCACAGGATGTTCTCTGTGGTTTCCACTCTGTGCCATTTTGTTCCAGGTGTACTGTTATTTTTAATGCGTTATTTCCTGCGTTGTCACAACATTTGTTCTACAATAAGAAAAGAATATTAAAAAAACAGACAGGAACATACATCTCACCAATTCCCCCTTTTGACCTCTTCAAAGAGGTCACTCCCACCACTGTCCCTATCATTGGGCATCTCTATGGAGATGCAGATTTTGAAAGAAGGTGATTGAATTTCTATCACTAAATAATTATGCATTGAAATTATGTAACGTTAAAATATTCAACCGCAGCATCCGGGGAACAAAGGAAGCGCAATCGATTGAAGATCGAGAGCGTGCGTCAAGCAAAACGAGCTGGCATCCCAATACAACTTTGGCTTGTCAGATGGCTACGCCACCAGTGTGGTTTGTGTCTGTAAGATTCAGTAATAGACAGCTGACATTTGTACATAAACTAAGCGGAAGTTAAACAAGAGCGTACAGCTGGTCAGAATACGCCTTTTCTTCTAGTTTTGAATTTAATGATGCTGAGATCCTTCAACAAGCTATTAGGAGTGATTGGCGGAGTTCTGAAACCAGGCACATATGAGCTGCTGCAGCGTAGTGGGGAGGGGGGCATGCAGAGTGCAGACGCATAACCCCGACAGTACATGCAGGAATAACCAGGGTACTGATGGAGTTTTCTAGGTATGGTAACCACGTGCGTGAACCTGGTAACTGGGTCATTAGAACTCAGACTATATCCTGGGTAAGGTGTCCCGTACCACCTACAGGATCAATTATAAGAACGGCTTGGCCGTTCATGCTTGATATGATTCTGGTGCTATAGCCAAACTTGATACAGAAGGATTCCTGTCTGATTATCTTAAAATCACGGATACTATACTGTACTGCTTATTTGTAATATCCTTATTATATTTGTTGGAACGCATACCAAGTATTGTTCTTTGAATCTTTTAGTTGGAATGCATCGATGCATTCTCCTGAAGGAGCTGAACATTTTAATATCTGAATGGTCTTAATAGCTGAAAGTGTGAAGGAGTTGAAAGGTGCGGCGGAAGAAATAGAAGAATACATTACATGTCATTTAGCTGACTTTTATCCAAAGCGACTTACAATAAGTACACTTAGAGATACAAACTCAGAAGAACAAGTAACAAGAAAGTACAATTTTCTTTAAATAATCAGTTTCAAAACATGTTATAGAAAGTGCCATTATAAGTACAATTTAAGTGCTACCATTTGTTGAAATGGAAGTATGTAGATGGATGTGGAATAATAACTAGAAAATGCATTGGAATGCAGAAAGCTGAAATTAATTTCAAAAAGTTGCTTAAAGTACAGAAATGAAACAAGCTGAAATTATTCTAAACATTGCGGAAAGAATAGAAACAGCTGAAAATGGCTGAAAATACAAAAATGAGAAAAGCTGAAATGAATTTGAAAACACAGAAATAATAAAAGCTGAAATAATTTCAAAAAGTTGCTTAAAATGCAACAAGCTGAAATTATCCTAAACATTGCTGAAAAAATAGAAAAAGCTGAAAACACAGAAATGAGAAAAGCTGAAATGAACTTGAAAGAATTGCAAAAAACTGAAATGGGAGAAGCTTCTATGAATTTGAAATCAGAAATAATAAAAGCTGAAATTAATTTCAAAAAGTTGCTTAAAATGCAACAAGCTGAAATTATCCTAAACATTGCTGAAAGAATAGAAAAAGCTGAAAATACAGAAACGAGAAAAGCTGAATTGAACAAAATACAGAACTAATAAAAGCTTAAATTACTTCTAAACATTGCTGAATCTTTTTCATTCAAACTAAATGAACTTGGTAAATGGACTTGTACACCGCTTTTCTAGTCTTTTGACTACTCAAAGCGCTTTAATACTAGATGACATCTCTCACCCATTAATACACTGATGACACAACCTACCATACACAGTGGCACCTGCCCATGTACACAGAATAAACAAGACAGGAGAAGATCCTGGCAACAAGTCAAAATAAAATATAAAAACATTTTGCATGGTTGGTGAGTGCCTCAAAAGTTTGTAAATAGTGTAGAAATTACTGAGAGCTTCGTGGCGGTCCCATCAAAAACGCCCCTGGATACTTCCGGATAAGTTAACCGTCATGTTTTGATGACGTCATAGAGATGCGCGGTTTTGTGAAATAAAGATGGACGCATACAGCGCCAATGACTAATATAAGTACTACGTGTTTCACTTGGACAATTAAATGTTAGTGGACACACACAAATACTACAGCCCCCATCTCGATTACAATTGTTCACTCCTCAGTGCGCAGTTTCGCCCACCAGCGGACCCCCTCCTCCCCCCTAACCCCGGCTGGTCCACCGTAACTTTTGACGTGCTTATTAACCGACGGACCTTCTTGCGGTCCGATGAAGGTTATTAATAGTATATTAAGTTGACGCTTTGTTGCGTAAAATAAAGACCAAACGATCTCCTGTCATTCGCGTAAGAAAACAAACTCACGTGTCCGCAGCTCAATCCCCGAAGGAACAACGTCACGCCACTCCCCCGTAACTTTTGACGTGCTTATTAACCAACGGACGGTTATTAATAGTATCACTCGCGTAAGAAAATAAACTCGCGTGCCTGCAGCTTAATGACAACACCGAAAAAACAACGTCACACCCCCGCTTTAAGTCTCCAGCGGGGAGTAGCCTCGTTAGCAGTTTAGCTAGCTAGCACTCTAGCACTTATCGCTCTCACATGTTTGAAATTTCTTACCGTCCAGCCTCCACATTACTTACGGTCTGCTCATCCCGGGTCTCCGTCCCAACTCACGACACGCACGTCCATGTACGGTTAGCTAAACACGGTTAAACCTACACGTCCCTGCACAGTGGATGACTCCTGAGCTATGTCTTTATGGCCATCGATCACCAGCTGGTCGCTAATGAGCTCACAGCTAAGAGAGGGAAGAGATTTAGACCAAATCCACACCTCAAACAAATGCTTCCTGGAGCAAAACTATTTGGGGTAGCCAAAAAATAATGACATTTTGAGAGACCCAAGACTCTACCGAACGCATGAGTGTAGTTGTTATGTCTCTATGTGTTTTAAAACGGCTCAAACAGCCGTTTACAAAAAGTGTACCGTCTGTGTGTTTTTTTTTTTAAATGTCGGCAGGTTTGTATGGAAGCTTATGGGGTCGGGGCAGACTTTGTCTCACAATCGGGCTCCTCACGCAAAAAGTAAATAACTCTGAGATTCCAAACTTATACGAGTCCAACCAGCACAAGCACGGCTAATGTTTTCTTTTTAAATGAAGGCTGAAAAGTGAATATTGTGGCCGTAAAGATAAAAGTGCCTCTTTTTTTTTTACTGAATCCCGACACAGCGCTCACTCTAAATCCCGGGACAATCTGGAAAACTCCACTCTAAATTCGAAAGAAACCCCAAAACTACTGAAACATAATTAGTGATTATGAAAAAACTATAATAGATATGAATATTGAACAAGTTTTGAGAGGATTTGAAAATTTAATCCATTGGAAACCATGTTAAAAAGTTTGATGTTTTTAATTTATATTAATTCAATTATAAGAGCTAAAAAGCTGAAAAGTCATAGCACCCCTCCCCTGAATGAGCTGAACATTTTAATATTTGAACGGTTTAAATAGCTGAAAGTGTGAAGGAGTTGAAAGGGGGCGCGGAAGAAATATAATAATAATAACTAGAAAATGCATTTCCTGCTGAAAATGCGTTGGAATGCAGAAAGCTGAAATTAATTTTAAAAAGTTGCTTAAAGTACAGAAATGAAACAAGCTGAAATTATTCTAAACATTGCGGAAAGAATAGAAAAAGCTGAAATAGATTTTTAAATGGCTGAAAATACATAAATGAGAAAAGCTGAAATGAACTTGAAAGAATTGCAAAAAAACAGAAATGGGAGAAGCTTCTATGAATTTGAAATCACAGAAATAATCGAAATAGGAAAAGCTGAGAATTAAAAAATACATTTTTTTGTAGTAATATAAGGTTTAGTACTATAGTTGTAATTGTGGTACTAGTGGTACTAGCAGCAGTAGAAGAAGTAAGTTCTAGTTTCACTAGTTTTTGAAAGCAATTGTGGTGTACCTATTGTTGAGGTACAGATAATCATTGAGGCTTTTATTTTGAAATAATGGAATTGGGTGGGGGTGGTTTGGGAGACAGAATGTTTGTTATTCAAAGCAAATGGACTTGGTAAAATAGATTTGTACAGCGCTCTTCTAGTTTTCTGACCACTCAAAGCACCTTAACACTACATAACATCATTCACCCATTCACTCACCAATGACAGGACCTACCATACACATTGGCACCTGCCCAACCAGTAACTAACATTCACACACACTGTAGTCACAGCTAGAGGAACACTGCTGGGAGTAAGTGTCTTGCCCAAGGACACATTGACATGCAAGTTAGCCGGGCCTGGGATCAGACCGCCAACCCTCTGATTGGAGGACGGCCGGGCTCCCCACTGACCCACAGTCGCCCTAAGCTAAGAAAACTAAAAAGTCATTGATGGGCCTCAAACATTACAGTAAGAATTCCCTCCATTGGGGTTGAAATACTAGTAGTACTAGTAATATTAGTAGTAGTAAAAGTCATTTTAGTAATAATACCAGTTGAAATACTAGAAATATTAGTAGTGGTTGTAGTACTATTTGAAAGAGCAATACGTATTTAACAAAACAGCTTTATCCTAAGCTTCATGGCTAAATTACAGATAATCATTGCAGCTTTTATTTTGAAATGATGGTATTGGGTGGGGGGGTGGGGGGGTTGAGAGACAGTATATGTTAATTAATAGGCCTCATCAAACATTACAGTAAGAACTCCCTCCATGGGGGTTTGAAATGATGAGAGAAGGTGGAGAGAAGGAGGTCATGTCAGGCTGCACTAATCAGCTAATAAGGATCAGCTGTGAGTCACAGAAAGAGCCCCAGCTCGTTGGCGCGGCAACGGAGTAGCTGCTGTTAGCCCACAGACAGTTACTGAGTACCCACACCTCAAACAAATGCTTCCTGGAGCAAAACTATTTGGAGTAGCCAAAAAATAATTACATTTTGAGCGACACAAGACTCTACCGAACGTTTGAGTGTAGTTTTTATGTCTTTATGTCTTTTAAAACTGCTCTACCAACAGTTTACAAAACATGGACCCTCTCTTGTCTTCCGACTTTGCCCGCACTCTAGCGCTCACTCTAAATTCGAAAAGGACCCCAAAACTAGTGAAACATAATGAGTGATTATGAAAAAACTATAATAGATATCAACAAGCTGTTTTTTTAATGAAATTGTTAAGACTTGTGGCAACATTTTAAAGTTTAAATGGTGTCTCTAGCCGAAAGATTGGAAAAGCTGAAAAAGTTGAAAGTTGAACAAGTTTTGAGAGGATTTGAAAATTTAATCCATTGGAAACCATGTTAAAAAGTTTGATGTTTTTAATTTATATTAATTCAATTAAAAGAGCTAAAAAGCTGAAAAGTCATAGCACCCCTCTCCTGAAGGAGCTGAACATTTTAATATTTGAATGGTCTTAATAGCTGAAAGTGTGAAGGAGTTGAAAGGTGCGGCGGAAGAAATAGAATAATAAAAATAACTAGAAAATGCATTTCCTGCTGAAAATGCGTTGGAATGCAAAAAGCTGAAGTTAATTTCAAGAAGTTGCTTAAAGTACAGAAATGAAACAAGCTGAAATTATTCTAAATATTGCTGAAAGAATAGAAAAAGCTGAAATACATTTTAAAATGGCTGAAAATACAGAAATGAGTAAAGCTGAAATGAACTTGAAACAATTGCAAAAAAACTGAAATGGGAGAAGCTTCTATGAATTTGAAATCACAGAAATAATAAAAGCTGGAATTAATTTCAAAAAGTTGCTTAAAATGCAACAAGCTGAAATTATTCTAAACATTGCTGAAAGAATAGAAAAAGCTGAAATACATAAATGAGAAAAGCTGAAATGAACTTGAAAGAATATCAAAAAAACAGAAATGGGAGAAGCTTCTATGAATTTGATATCACAGAAATAATAAAAGCTGAAATTATTCTAAACATTGCTGAAATAAAAAAGGCTGAAATACATTTAAAAATTGCTGAAAATACAGAAATGAGAAAAGCTGAAACGAACTTGAAACAATTGCAAAAAAACTGAAATGGGAGAAGCTTCTATGAATTTGACAAAATACAGAACTAATAAAAGCTTAAATTACTTCTAAACATTGCTGAATCTTTTTCATTCAAACTTAATGAACTTGTACACCGCTTTGCTAGTCTTCTGACAACTCAAAGCGCTTTAATACTAGATGACATCTCTCACCCATTAATACACTGATGACACAACCTACCATACACAGTGGCACCTGCCCATGTGCACAGAATAAACAAGACAGGAGAAGATCCTGGCAACAAGTCAAAATAAAATATAAAAACATTTTGCATGGTTGGTGAGTGCCTCAAAAGTTTGCAAATAGTGTAGAAATTACTGAAAGCTTCGTGGCGGTGCCATCAAAAACGCTCCTGGATACTTCCGGATAAGTTAACCGTCATGTCTTGATGATGTCATAAAGATGCGCGGTTTTGTGAAATAAACATGGACGCTTACAGCGCCAATGACTAATACAAGTACTACGTGTTTCACTTGGACAATTACATGTTAGTGGACACACACAAATACTACAGCCCCCATCTCGATTACAATTGTTCACTCCTCAGTGCGCAGTTTCGCCCACCAGCGGACCCCCTCCTCCCCCCTAACCCCGGCTGGTCCACCGTAACTTTTGACGTGCTTATTAACTGACGGACCTTCTTGCGGTCCGATGAAGGTTATTAATAGTATATTAAGTTGACGCTTTGTTGCGTAAAATAAAGACCAAACGATCTCCTGTCATTCGCGTAAGAAAACAAACTCACGTATCTGCAGCTCAATCCACGAAGGAACAACGTCACGCCACTCCCCGTAACTTTTGACGTGCTTATTAACCTACGACCTTCTTGCGGTCCGCGAAAAGGTTATTAATAGTATCACTCGCGTAAGAAAATAAACTCACGTGCCTGCAGCTTAATGACAACACCGAAGGAACAACGTCACACCCACGGTTTAAGTCTCCAGCGGGGAGTAGCCTCGTTAGCAGTATAGCTAGCTAGCACTCTAGTACTTATGGCTCTCACATGTCTCAAATATCTTACGGTCCAGCCTCCACATTACTTACGGTCTGCTCATCCCGGGTCTCCGTCCCAACTCACGACACGCACGTCCACACGTACCGTTATCTAACCACGGTTAAACCTGCACGTCCCTGAGCTGCGTCTTTATGGGCATCGATCAACAGCTGGTCGCTAATTAGCTCACGGCGAAGAGAGTGAAGAGATTTAGACAAAATCCACACCTCAAACAAATGCTTCTAGGAGCAAAACTATATGGGGTAGCCAAAAAATTATGACATTTTGAGAGACCCAAGACCCTACCAAACGCATGAGTGTAGTTTTTATGTCTCTATGTGTTTTAAAACGGCTCAAACAGCCGTTTACAAAAAGTGTACCGGCTGTGTTTTTTTTTTTTTAAATGTCGCCAGATTTGTATGGAAGCTTATGGGGCTCGGGGCAGACTTTGTCTCACAATCAGGCTCCTCACGCAAAAAGTAAATAACTCTGAGATTCCAAACTTATACGAGTCCAACCAGCACAAGCACGGCTAATGTTTTCTTTTTAAATGAAGGCTGAAAAGTGAATATTGTGGCCGTAAAGATAAAAGTGCCTCTTTTTTTTTTACTGAATCCTGACACGGCGCTCACTCTAAATCGCGGGACAATCCGGAAAACTCCACTCTAAATTCTAAAGAAACCCCAAAACTACTGAAACATAATTAGTGATTATGAAAAAACTATAATAGATATCAACAAGCTGTTTTTTTAATGAAATTGTTAAGACTTGTGGCAACATTTTAAAGTTTAAATGGTGTCTCTAGCTGAAAGATTGGAAAAGCTGAAAAAGTTGAAAGTTGAAGAAGTTTTGAAAGGATTTGAAAATTTAATCCATTAGGAAACCATGTTAAAAAGGTTGAAGATATTAATTTATATTAATTCAATTATAAGAGCTAAAAAGCTGAAAAGTCATAGCACCCCTCCCCTGAATGAGCTGAACATTTTAATATTTGAATGGTCTTAATAGCTGAAAGTGTGAAGGAGTTGAAAGGTGCGGCGGAAGAAATAGAAGAATAATAATATGAAGAAGATGAATAAGGCGGAATAAAGATTAGAAGAACAATACTTGGAATGCTTGAAGCATTCCAACTAACTAGTGAAACATAATGAGTGGTTATGAAAAAACTATAATAGATATCAACAAGCTGTTTTTTTTTGGAAATTGTTAAGACTTGTGTCAACATTTTAAAGTTTAAATGGTGTCTCTAGCTGAAAGATTGGAAAAGCTGAAAAAGTTGAAAGTTGAAGAAGTTTTGAAAGGATTTGAAATTTAATACATTAGGAAACCATGTTAAAAAGGTTGAAGATATTAATTTATATTAATTCAATTATAAGAGCTAAAAAGCTGAAAAGTCATAGCACCCCTCCCCTGAATGAGCTGAACATTTTAATATTTGAATGGTCTTAATAGCTGAAAGTGTGAAGGAGTTGAAAGGTGCGGCGGAAGAAATAGAATATGAAGAAGATGAATAAGTCGGAACTAGAAAATGCATTTCCTGCTGAAAATGCGTTGGAATGCAAGCTGAAAATAATTTCTAAAAGTTGCTTAAAGTACAGAAATGAAACCAGCTGAAATTATTCTAAACATTGCTGAAAGAATAGAAAAAGCTGAAATACACTTAAAAATGGCTGAAAATACAGAAATGAGAAAAGCTGAAATGAACTTGAAACAATTGCAAAAAAACTGAAATGGGAGAAGCTTCTATGAATTTGAAATCACAGAAATAATAAAAGCTGAAATTAATTTCAAAAAGTTGCTTAAAATGCAAAAAGCTGAAATTATTCAAAACATTGCTGAAAGAATAGAAAAAGGTGAAATACATTTAAAAATGGCTGAAAATACAGAAATGAGAAAAGCTGAAATGAACTTGAAACAATTGCAAAAAAACTGAAATGGGAGAAGCTTCTATGAATTTGAAATCACAGACATAAAAGCTGAAATTAATTTTAAAAAGTTGCTTAAACTGCAACAAGCTGAAATTATTCAAAACATTGCTGAAAGAATAGAAAAAGCTGAAGTACATTTGAAAAGCTGAAATGAACTTGAAAGAATTGGAAAAAACAGAAATGGCAAAATACAGAACGAAAAAAGCTTAAATTACTTATAAACATTGCTGAATCTTTTTCATTCAAACTAAATGAACTTGGTAAATGGACGTGTACAACGCTTTGCTAGTCTTCTGACTACTCAAAGCGCTTTAATACTAGATGACATCTCTCACCCATTAATACATTGATGTCACAACCTACCATACACAGTGGCACCTGCCCATTTGCACAGAATAAACAAGACAGGAGAAGATCCTGGCAACAAGTCAAAATAAAATATAAAAATCTTTTTGCAAATAGTGTAGAAATTACCAAGAGCTTTGTGGCGGTCCCATCAAAAACGCCCCTGGATACTTCCGGATAAGTTAACAGTCATGTCTTGATGATGTCATAGAGATGCGCGGTTTTGTGAAATAAAGATGGACGCATACAGCGCCAATGACTAAAATAAGTACTAAGTGTTTCACTTGGACAATTAAATGTTAGTGGACACACACAAATACTACAGCCCCCATCTCGATTACAATTGTTCACTCCTCAGTGCGCAGTTTCGCCCACCAGCGGACCCCCTCCTCCCCCCCTAACCCCGGCTGGCCCACCGTAACTTTTGACTTGCTTATTAACTGACGGACCTTCTTGCGGTCCGATGAAGGTTATTAATAGTATATTAGGTTGACGCTTTGTTGCGTAAAATAAAGACCAAACGATCTCCTGTCATTCGCGTAAGAAAACAAACTCACGTGTCTGCAGCTCAATCACCGAAGGAACAACGTCACGCCACTCCCTGTAGCTTTTGACGTGCTTATTAACCTACGGACCTTCTTGCGGTCCGCGAAAAGGTTATTAATAGTATCACTCGCGTAAAAAAATAAACTCACGTGCCTGCAGCTTAATGACAACACCGAAGGAACAACGTCACAACCACGGTTTAAGTCTCCAGCGGGGAGTAGCCTCGTTAGCAGTTTAGCTAGCTAGCAATCTAGTACTTATGGCTCTCACATGTCTCAAATATCTTACGGTCCAGCCTCCACATTACTTACGGTCTGCTCATCCCGGGTCTCCGTCCCAACTCACGACACGCACGTCCACACGTACCGTTATCTAACCACGGTTAAACCTGCACGTCCATACGTACCGTTATCTAACCACGGTTAAACCTGCACGTCCCTGAGCTGCGTCTTTATGGCCATCGATCAACAGCTGATCGCTAATTAGCTCGCAGTGAAGAGAGTGAAGAGATTTAGACAAAATCCACACCTCAAACAAATGCTTCCTGGAGCAAAACTATTTGGAGTAGCCAAAAAATAATGACATTTTGAGAGACACAAGACTCTACCGAACGTTTGAGTGTAGTTTTTATGTCTCTATGTGTTTTAAAACTGCTCAAACAGCCGTTTACAAAAAGTGTACCGGCTGTGTTTTTTTTTTTTAAATGTCGGCAGATTTGTATGGAAGCGTATGGGGCTCGGGGCAGACTTTGTCTCACAACCAGGCTCCTCACGCAAAAAGTAAATAACTCTGACATTCCAAACTTATACGAGTCCAACCAGCACAAGCACGGCTAATGTTTTCTTTTTAAATGAAGGCTGAAAAGTGAATATTGTGGCCGTAAAGAGAAAAGTGCCTCTTTTTTTTTTACTGAATCCTGACACGGCGCTCACTCTAAATCGCGGGACAATCCGGAAAACTCCACTCTAAATTCGAAAGAAACCCCAAAACTAATGAAACATAATTAGTGATTATAAAAAAACTATAATAGATATCAACAAGCTGTTTTTTTTATGAAATTGTTAAGACTTGTGTCAACATTTTAAAGTTTAAATGGTGACTCTAGCTGAAAGATTGGAAAAGCTGAAAAAGTTGAAAGTTGAACAAGTTTTGAGAGGATTTGAAAATGTAATCCATTAGGAAACCATGTTAAAAAGTTTGATGATTTTAATTTTTATTAATTCAATTATAAGAGCTAAAAAGCTGAAAAGTCATAGCACACCTCTCCTGAAGGAGCTGAACATTTTAATATTTGAATGGTCTTAATAGCTGAAAGTGTGAAGGAGTTGAAAGGTGCGGCGGAAGAAATAGAATATGAAGAAGATGAATAAGTCGGACTAGAAAATGCATTTCCTGCTGAAAATGCGTTGGAATGCAAAAAGCTGAAATTAATTTCAAAAAGTTGCTTAAAGTACAGAAATGAAACAAGCTGAAATTATTCTAAATATTGCTGAAAGAATAGAAAAAGCTGAAATACATTTTAAAATGGCTGAAAATACAGAAATGAGTAAAGCTGAAATGAACTTGAAACAATTGCAAAAAAACTGAAATGGGAGAAGCTTCTATGAATTTGAAATCACAGAAATAAAAGCTGAAATAAATTTCAAAAAGTTGTTTAAAATGCAACAAGCTGAAATTATTCTAAACATTGCTGAAAGAATAGAAAAAGCTGAAATACATAAATGAGAAAAGCTGAAATGAACTTGAAAGAATATCAAAAAAACAGAAATGGGAGAAGCTTCTATGAATTTGAAATCACAGAAATAATAAAAGCTGAAATTAATTTCAAAAAGTTGCTTAAAATGCAACAAGCTGAAATTATTCTAAACATTGCTGAAATAAAAAAGGCTGAAATACATTTAAAAATTGCTGAAAATACAGAAATGAGAAAAGCTGAAACGAACTTGAAAGAATTGGAAAAAACAGAAATGGGGGAAGCTTCTATGAATTTGACAAAATACAGAACTAATAAAAGCTTAAATTACTTCTAAACATTGCTGAATCTTTTTCATTCAAACTTAATGAACTTGTACACCGCTTTGCTAGTCTTCTGACAACTCAAAGCGCTTTAATACTAGATGACATCTCTCACCCATTAATACACTGATGACACAACCTACCATACACAGTGGCACCTGCCCATGTGCACAGAATAAACCAGACAGGAGAAGATCCTGGCAACAAGTCAAAATAAAATATAAAAACATTTTGCATGGTTGGTGAGTGCCTCAAAAGTTTGCAAATAGTGTAGAAATTACTGAAAGCTTCGTGGCGGTGCCATCAAAAACGCTCCTGGATACTTCCGGATAAGTTAACCGTCATGTCTTGATGATGTCATAAAGATGCGCGGTTTTGTGAAATAAACATGGACGCATACAGCGCCAATGACTAATACAAGTACTACGTGTTTCACTTGGACAATTAAATGTTAGTGGACACACACACAAATACTACAGCCCCCATCTCGATTACAATTGTTCACTCCTCAGTGCGCAGTTTCGCCCACCAGCGGACCCCCTCCTCCCCCCTAACCCCGGCTGGTCCACCGTAACTTTTGACGTGCTTATTAACTGACGGACCTTCTTGCGGTCCGATGAAGGTTATTAATAGTATATTAAGTTGACGCTTTGTTGCGTAAAATAAAGACCAAACGATCTCCTGTCATTCGCGTAAGAAAACAAACTCACGTATCTGCAGTTCAATCACCGAAGGAACAACGTCACGCCACTCCCCGTAACTTTTGACGTGCTTATTAACCTACGGACCTTCTTGCGGTCCGCGAAAAGGTTATTAATAGTATCACTCGCGTAAAAAAATAAACTCACGTGCCTGCAGCTTAATGACAACACCGAAGGAACAACGTCACAACCACGGTTTAAGTCTCCAGCGGGGAGTAGCCTCGTTAGCAGTTTAGCTAGCTAGCACTCTAGTACTTATGGCTCTCACATGTCTCAAATATCTTACCGTCCAGCCTCCACATTACTTACGGTCTGCTCATCCCGGGTCTCCGTCCCAACTCACGACACGCACGTCCACACGTACCGTTATCTAACCACGGTTAAACCTGCACGTCCCTGAGCTACGTCTTTATGGCCATAGATCAACAGCTGATCGCTAATTAGCTCACGGCGAAGAGAGTGAAGAGATTTAGACAAAATCCACACCTCAAACAAATGCTTCCTGGAGCAAAACTATTTGGAGTAGCCAAAAAATAATGACATTTTGAGAGACACAAGACTCTACCGAACGTTTGAGTGTAGTTTGTATGTCTCTATGTGTTTTAAAACTGCTCAAACAGCCGTTTACAAAAAGTGTACCGGCTGTGTTTTTTTTTTTTTAAATGTCGGCAGATTTGTATGGAAGCGTATGGGGCTCGGGGCAGACTTTGTCTCACAATCAGGCTCCTCACGCAAAAAGTAAATAACTCTGACATTCCAAACTTATACGAGTCCAACCAGCACAAGCACGGCTAATGTTTTCTTTTTAAATGAAGGCTGAAAAGTGAATATTGTGGCCGTAAAGATAAAAGTGCCTCTTTTTTTTTTACTGAATCCTCACACGGCGCTCACTCTAAATCGCGGGACAATCCGGAAAACTCCACTCTAAATTCGAAAGAAACCCCAAAACTAATGAAACATAATTAGTGTTTATGAAAAAACTATAATAGATATCAACAAGCTGTTTTTTTTATAAAATTGTTAAGACTTGTGTCAACATTTTAAAGTTTAAATGGTGTCTCTAGCTGAAAGATTGGAAAAGCTGAAAAAGTTGAAAGTTGAAGAAGTTTTGAAAGGATTTGAAAATTTAATCCATTAGGAAACCATGTTAAAAAGGTTGAAGATATTAATTTATATTAATTCAATTATAAGAGCTAAAAAGCTGAAAAGTCATAGCACCCCTCCCCTGAATGAGCTGAACATTTTAATATTTGAATGGTCTTAATAGCTGAAAGTGTGAAGGAGTTGAAAGGTGCGGCGGAAGAAATAGAATAATATGAAGAAGATGAATAAGTCGGAATAAAGATTAGAAGAACAATACTTGGAATGCTTGAAGCATTCCAACTAACTAGAAAATGCATTTCCTGCTGAAAATGCGTTGGAATGCAAAAAGCTGAAATTAATTTCAAAAAGTTGCTTAAAGTACAGAAATGAAACAAGCTGAAATTATTCTAAATATTGCTGAAAGAATAGAAAAAGCTGAAATACATTTTAAAATGGCTGAAAATACAGAAATGAGTAACGCTGAAATGAACTTGAAACAATTGCAAAAAAACTGAAATGGGAGAAGCTTCTATGAATTTGAAATCACAGAAATAAAAGCTGAAATAAATTTCAAAAAGTTGTTTAAAATGCAACAAGCTGAAATTATTCTAAACATTGCTGAAAGAATAGAAAAAGCTGAAATACATAAATGAGAAAAGCTGAAATGAACTTGAAAGAATATCAAAAAAACAGAAATGGGAGAAGCTTCTATGAATTTGAAATCACAGAAATAATAAAAGCTGAAATTAATTTCAAAAAGTTGCTTAAAATGCAACAAGCTGAAATTATTCTAAACATTGCTGAAATACATTTAAAAATTGCTGAAAATACAGAAATGAGAAAAGCTGAAACGAACTTGAAAGAATTGGAAAAAACAGAAATGGGGGAAGCTTCTATGAATTTGACAAAATACAGAACTAATAAAAGCTTAAATTACTTCTAAACATTGCTGAATCTTTTTCATTCAAACTTAATGAACTTGTACACCGCTTTGCTAGTCTTCTGACAACTCAAAGCGCTTTAATACTAGATGACATCTCTCACCCATTAATACACTGATGACACAACCTACCATACACAGTGGCACCTGCCCATGTGCACAGAATAAACCAGACAGGAGAAGATCCTGGCAACAAGTCAAAATAAAATATAAAAACATTTTGCATGGTTGGTGAGTGCCTCAAAAGTTTGCAAATAGTGTAGAAATTACTGAAAGCTTCGTGGCGGTGCCATCAAAAACGCTCCTGGATACTTCCGGATAAGTTAACCGTCATGTCTTGATGATGTCATAAAGATGCGCGGTTTTGTGAAATAAACATGGACGCATACAGCGCCAATGACTAATACAAGTACTACGTGTTTCACTTGGACAATTAAATGTTAGTGGACACACACACAAATACTACAGCCCCCATCTCGATTACAATTGTTCACTCCTCAGTGCGCAGTTTCGCCCACCAGCGGACCCCCTCCTCCCCCCTAACCCCGGCTGGTCCACCGTAACTTTTGACGTGCTTATTAACTGACGGACCTTCTTGCGGTCCGATGAAGGTTATTAATAGTATATTAAGTTGACGCTTTGTTGCGTAAAATAAAGACCAAACGATCTCCTGTCATTCGCGTAAGAAAACAAACTCACGTATCTGCAGTTCAATCACCGAAGGAACAACGTCACGCCACTCCCCGTAACTTTTGACGTGCTTATTAACCTACGGACCTTCTTGCGGTCCGCGAAAAGGTTATTAATAGTATCACTCGCGTAAAAAAATAAACTCACGTGCCTGCAGCTTAATGACAACACCGAAGGAACAACGTCACAACCACGGTTTAAGTCTCCAGCGGGGAGTAGCCTCGTTAGCAGTTTAGCTAGCTAGCACTCTAGTACTTATGGCTCTCACATGTCTCAAATATCTTACCGTCCAGCCTCCACATTACTTACGGTCTGCTCATCCCGGGTCTCCGTCCCAACTCACGACACGCACGTCCACACGTACCGTTATCTAACCACGGTTAAACCTGCACGTCCCTGAGCTACGTCTTTATGGCCATAGATCAACAGCTGATCGCTAATTAGCTCACGGCGAAGAGAGTGAAGAGATTTAGACAAAATCCACACCTCAAACAAATGCTTCCTGGAGCAAAACTATTTGGAGTAGCCAAAAAATAATGACATTTTGAGAGACACAAGACTCTACCGAACGTTTGAGTGTAGTTTGTATGTCTCTATGTGTTTTAAAACTGCTCAAACAGCCGTTTACAAAAAGTGTACCGGCTGTGTTTTTTTTTTTTTAAATGTCGGCAGATTTGTATGGAAGCGTATGGGGCTCGGGGCAGACTTTGTCTCACAATCAGGCTCCTCACGCAAAAAGTAAATAACTCTGACATTCCAAACTTATACGAGTCCAACCAGCACAAGCACGGCTAATGTTTTCTTTTTAAATGAAGGCTGAAAAGTGAATATTGTGGCCGTAAAGATAAAAGTGCCTCTTTTTTTTTTACTGAATCCTCACACGGCGCTCACTCTAAATCGCGGGACAATCCGGAAAACTCCACTCTAAATTCGAAAGAAACCCCAAAACTAATGAAACATAATTAGTGTTTATGAAAAAACTATAATAGATATCAACAAGCTGTTTTTTTTATAAAATTGTTAAGACTTGTGTCAACATTTTAAAGTTTAAATGGTGTCTCTAGCTGAAAGATTGGAAAAGCTGAAAAAGTTGAAAGTTGAAGAAGTTTTGAAAGGATTTGAAAATTTAATCCATTAGGAAACCATGTTAAAAAGGTTGAAGATATTAATTTATATTAATTCAATTATAAGAGCTAAAAAGCTGAAAAGTCATAGCACCCCTCCCCTGAATGAGCTGAACATTTTAATATTTGAATGGTCTTAATAGCTGAAAGTGTGAAGGAGTTGAAAGGTGCGGCGGAAGAAATAGAATAATATGAAGAAGATGAATAAGTCGGAATAAAGATTAGAAGAACAATACTTGGAATGCTTGAAGCATTCCAACTAACTAGAAAATGCATTTCCTGCTGAAAATGCGTTGGAATGCAAAAAGCTGAAATTAATTTCAAAAAGTTGCTTAAAGTACAGAAATGAAACAAGCTGAAATTATTCTAAATATTGCTGAAAGAATAGAAAAAGCTGAAATACATTTTAAAATGGCTGAAAATACAGAAATGAGTAACGCTGAAATGAACTTGAAACAATTGCAAAAAAACTGAAATGGGAGAAGCTTCTATGAATTTGAAATCACAGAAATAAAAGCTGAAATAAATTTCAAAAAGTTGTTTAAAATGCAACAAGCTGAAATTATTCTAAACATTGCTGAAAGAATAGAAAAAGCTGAAATACATAAATGAGAAAAGCTGAAATGAACTTGAAAGAATATCAAAAAAACAGAAATGGGAGAAGCTTCTATGAATTTGAAATCACAGAAATAATAAAAGCTGAAATTAATTTCAAAAAGTTGCTTAAAATGCAACAAGCTGAAATTATTCTAAACATTGCTGAAATACATTTAAAAATTGCTGAAAATACAGAAATGAGAAAAGCTGAAACGAACTTGAAAGAATTGGAAAAAACAGAAATGGGGGAAGCTTCTATGAATTTGACAAAATACAGAACTAATAAAAGCTTAAATTACTTCTAAACATTGCTGAATCTTTTTCATTCAAACTTAATGAACTTGTACACCGCTTTGCTAGTCTTCTGACAACTCAAAGCGCTTTAATACTAGATGACATCTCTCACCCATTAATACACTGATGACACAACCTACCATACACAGTGGCACCTGCCCATGTGCACAGAATAAACCAGACAGGAGAAGATCCTGGCAACAAGTCAAAATAAAATATAAAAACATTTTGCATGGTTGGTGAGTGCCTCAAAAGTTTGCAAATAGTGTAGAAATTACTGAAAGCTTCGTGGCGGTGCCATCAAAAACGCTCCTGGATACTTCCGGATAAGTTAACTGTCATGTCTTGATGATGTCATAAAGATGCGCGGTTTTGTGAAATAAACATGGACGCATACAGCGCCAATGACTAATACAAGTACTACGTGTTTCACTTGGACAATTAAATGTTAGTGGACACACACACAAATACTACAGCCCCCATCTCGATTACAATTGTTCACTCCTCAGTGCGCAGTTTCGCCCACCAGCGGACCCCCTCCTCCCCCCTAACCCCGGCTGGTCCACCGTAACTTTTGACGTGCTTATTAACTGACGGACCTTCTTGCGGTCCGATGAAGGTTATTAATAGTATATTAAGTTGACGCTTTGTTGCGTAAAATAAAGACCAAACGATCTCCTGTCATTCGCGTAAGAAAACAAACTCACGTATCTGCAGTTCAATCACCGAAGGAACAACGTCACGCCACTCCCCGTAACTTTTGACGTGCTTATTAACCTACGGACCTTCTTGCGGTCCGCGAAAAGGTTATTAATAGTATCACTCGCGTAAAAAAATAAACTCACGTGCCTGCAGCTTAATGACAACACCGAAGGAACAACGTCACAACCACGGTTTAAGTCTCCAGCGGGGAGTAGCCTCGTTAGCAGTTTAGCTAGCTAGCACTCTAGTACTTATGGCTCTCACATGTCTCAAATATCTTACCGTCCAGCCTCCACATTACTTACGGTCTGCTCATCCCGGGTCTCCGTCCCAACTCACGACACGCACGTCCACACGTACCGTTATCTAACCACGGTTAAACCTGCACGTCCCTGAGCTACGTCTTTATGGCCATAGATCAACAGCTGATCGCTAATTAGCTCACGGCGAAGAGAGTGAAGAGATTTAGACAAAATCCACACCTCAAACAAATGCTTCCTGGAGCAAAACTATTTGGAGTAGCCAAAAAATAATGACATTTTGAGAGACACAAGACTCTACCGAACGTTTGAGTGTAGTTTGTATGTCTCTATGTGTTTTAAAACTGCTCAAACAGCCGTTTACAAAAAGTGTACCGGCTGTGTTTTTTTTTTTTTAAATGTCGGCAGATTTGTATGGAAGCGTATGGGGCTCGGGGCAGACTTTGTCTCACAATCAGGCTCCTCACGCAAAAAGTAAATAACTCTGACATTCCAAACTTATACGAGTCCAACCAGCACAAGCACGGCTAATGTTTTCTTTTTAAATGAAGGCTGAAAAGTGAATATTGTGGCCGTAAAGATAAAAGTGCCTCTTTTTTTTTTACTGAATCCTCACACGGCGCTCACTCTAAATCGCGGGACAATCCGGAAAACTCCACTCTAAATTCGAAAGAAACCCCAAAACTAATGAAACATAATTAGTGTTTATGAAAAAACTATAATAGATATCAACAAGCTGTTTTTTTTATAAAATTGTTAAGACTTGTGTCAACATTTTAAAGTTTAAATGGTGTCTCTAGCTGAAACATTGGAAAAGCTGAAAAAGTTGAAGAAGTTTTGAAAGGATTTGAAAATTTAATCCATTAGGAAACCATGTTAAAAAGGTTGAAGATATTAATTTATATTAATTCAATTATAAGAGCTAAAAAGCTGAAAAGTCATAGCACCCCTCCCCTGAATGAGCTGAACATTTTAATATTTGAATGGTCTTAATAGCTGAAAGTGTGAAGGAGTTGAAAGGTGCGGCGGAAGAAATAGAATAATATGAAGAAGATGAATAAGTCGGAATAAAGATTAGAAGAACAATACTTGGAATGCTTGAAGCATTCCAACTAAAAATAAAAAAAAGGCGGAATAAAGAAAAGAAGAACAATACTTGGAATGCTTGAAGCATTCCAACTAACTAGAAAATGCATTTCCTGCTGAAAATGCGTTGGAATGCAGAAAGCTGAAATTAATTTCAAAAAGTTGCTTAAAGTACAGAAATGAAACAAGCTGAAATTATTATAAACATTGCTGAAAGAATGGAAAAAGCTGAAATACATTTAAAAATGGCTGAAAATACAGAAATGAGAAAATCTCAAATGAACTTGAAACAATTGCAAAAAAACTGAAATGGGAGAAGCGTCTATGAATTTGAAAACACAGAAATAATAAAAGCTGAAATTAATTTAAACATTGCTGAAATAGAAATAGGAAAAGCTGAGAATTAAAAAATACATTTTGTAGTAATTTAAGGTTTAGTACTATAGTTGTAATTGTGGTACTAGTGGTACTAGCAGCAGTAGAAGAAGTAAGTACTAGTTTCACTAGTATTTGAAAGCAATTGTGGTGTACCTATTGTTGAGGTACAGATAATCATTGAGGCTTTTATTTTGAAATAATGGTACTAGTGGTACTAGCAGCAGTAGAAGAAGTAAGTACTAGTTTCACTAGTATTTGAAAGCAATTGTGGTGTACCTATTGTTGAGGTACAGATAATCATTGAGGCTTTTATTTTGAAACTAGAAGTACTAGAAATATTAGTAGTGGTTGTAGTACTATTTGAAAGAGCAATACGTATTTAACAAAACAGCTTTATCCTAAGCTTCATGGCTAAATTACAGATAATCATTGCAGCTTTTATTTTGAAATGATGGTATTGGGTGAGTGGGTGGGGGGGTTGAGAGACAGTATATATTATTTAATAGGCCTCATCAAACATTACAGTAAGAATTCCCTCCATGGGGGTTGAAATACTAGTAGTACTAGTAAAAGTCATTTAGTAATAATACCAGTTGAAATACTAGAAGTACTACTAAAAGTACTTACATTTAAAAATTGCTGAAAATACAGAAATGAGAAAAGCTGAAATGAACTTGAAAGAATTGAAAAAAAAGAAATGGGAGAAGCTTCTATGAATTTGAAATCACAGAAATAATAAAAGCTGAAATTAATTTAAACGTTACTGAAAGAATAGAAATAGGAAAAGCTGAGAATTAAAAAAACTACATTTTTTGTAGTAATATAAGGTTTAGTACTATAGTTGTAATTGTGGTACTAGTGGTACTAGCAGCAGTAGAAGAAGTAAGTACTAGTTTCACTAGTATTTGAAAGCAATTGTGGTGTACCTATTGTTGAGGTACAGATAATCATTGAGGGTTTTATTTTGAAATAATGGTACTAGTGGTACTAGCAGCAGTAGAAGAAGTAAGTACTAGTTTCACTAGTATTTGAAAGCAATTGTGCTGTACCTATTGTAGAGGTACAGATAATCATTGAGGCTTTTATTTTGAAATAATGGAATTGGGTGGGGGGGGTTTGGGAGACAGAATGTTTGTTATTTAAAGCAAATGGACTTGGTAAAATAGAGTTGTACAGCGCTCTTCTAGTCTTCTGACCACTCAAAGCACCTTAACACTACATAACATCATTCACCCATTCACACACCAATGACAGGACCTACCATACACAGTGGCACCTGCCCAACCAGTAACTAACATTCACACACACTGTAGTCACAGCTAGAGGAACAATCCTGGGATTAAGCGTCTTGCCCAAGGACACATTGACATGCAGGTTAGCCGGGCCTGGGATCAGACCGCCAACCCTCTGATTGGAGGACGGCCGCGCTGCCCACTCACCCACAGTCGCACTAAGCTAATAAAACTAAAGTTTATAATTGATGGGCCTCAAACATTACAGGAAGAAATCCCTCCATTGGGGTTGAAATACTAGTACTAGTAATATTAGTAGTAGTAAAAGTCATTTTACTAATAATACCAGTTGAAATACTAGAAGTACTACTAGAAGTACTAGAAATATTAGTAGTGGTTGTAGTACTATTTGAATAAGCAATACGTATTCAACAAAACAGCTTTATCCTAAGCTTCATGTTTAAATAACATAATCATTGCAGCTTTTATTTTGAAATGATGGTATCGGGGGAGTGGGTGGGGGGGTTGAGAGACAGTATATATTATTTAATAGGCCTCATCAAACATTACAGTAAGAACTCCCTCCATGGGGGTTTGAAATGATGAGAGAAGGTGGAGAGAAGGAGGTCATGTCAGGTTGCACTAATCAGCTAATTAGGATCAGCTGTGAGTCACAGAAAGAGCCCCAGCTCGTTGTCGCGGCAACGGAGCAGCTGCACTTAGCTCACAGACAGTTACTGAGAACCCACACCTCAAACAAATGCTTCCTGGAGCAAAACTATTTGGAGTAGCCAAAAAATAATGACATTTTGAGAGACACAAGACTCTACCGAACGTTTGAGTGTAGTTTTTATGTCTCTATGTGTTTTAAAACTGCTCTACCAGCAGTTTACAAAACATGGACCCTCTCTTGTCTTCCGACTTTGTCTGCACTCAAGCGCCCACTCTAAATTCAAAAAGGACCCCAAAACTAATGAAACATAATTAGTGATTATGAAAAAAGTATAATAGATATCAACAAGCAGTTTTTTTAATATAATTGTTAAGACTTGTGTCACCATTTTAAAGTTTAAATGGTGTCTCTAGCTGAAAGATTGGAAGAGCTGAAAAAGTTGAAAGTTGAACAAGTTTTGAGAGGATTTGAAAATTTATTCCATTGGAAACCATGTTAAAAAGGTTGATGTTTTTAATTTATATTAATTCAATTATAAGAGCTAAAAAGCTGAAAAGTCATAGCACCCCTCTCCTGAAGGAGCTGAACATTTTAATATTTGAATGGTCTTAATAGCTGAAAGTGTGAAGGAGTTGAAAGGTGCGGCGGAAGAAATAGAATAATAAAAATAAAAAAAAAAAAGGCGGAATAAAGAAAAGAAGAACAATACTTGGAATGCTTGAAGCATTCCAACTAATAAGATTAGAAGAACAATAGAACAATACTTGGAATGCATCAATGCCTTCCAACAATAAAGATTAGAAGAATACTTGGAATGCATCACTGCATTCCAACAATAAAGATTCGAAGAACAATATTTGGAATGCATCAATGCATTCCAACAATAATAATAAGTTGAATACTTGCATCATTGCATTCAAACAATTACAATAAGGTTTACTGTAAATTTGAGTACGTTGTGTTAAATTCATAATTGTCTTCTTAATTTTACATGGATTGTTAGTTATGATAGTTCAAATGGAACGTGTGACACGTAGTCTACATATGGGGGCTGAGGCACAATTGACACAGGTGATGATGTATAGGTGACGGGGAAATCTCCCGCTATCAAATGCGCACAGCGAAGATAAGGAACCAAAGGCATATAGAGTTGGTTGTAAAGTATAAAAACTAACAAACTGGAACTTCACCCTAAAATAACTAGAATGTCTGTGTTAGCGAGTACGGAACAGGATCTTCTCCTGCACCCCGCCGAGTGGCAAACAAAAATCGGTACAGTTATGATAGACAGAAAATTGGCTTTTTGTTGTTGTACATGAAGCAGTTTGTGTTTCCTAGTTTTCACAGTGTTCCAACACAAAATAACATGAACATCAGTATGGAAACGTAGATTCTCTATGACCGGAGTGGATACACTGCCCTTTGAAAAGGTGAAAATAAAACCTATTTACAAATTACAGTATCACAGGCTTTATGTATTATTTTATTTTTGACTTTTAAACATCACTTGTTGCATCAAACTTCCCTCCTTTCAATCGCCCCATCACACACATTTATTTGATTGTTTGTTTAGAAATTAAGTTTATAATCATGTCATTGGGGTTGATAATTAGGGTCCTCGCTACGACTAGTTGTAGAGGAACCTATTGTATTTCAAGGAATTATTATTATTCTCACAAACTGCGGGCCTTTTTGGGGCCTTTATCATATTCAAAAAGTCGTTAAATTTGGCATGGATATCTGGACTGTTAAAAAATTTGATAATTTTTGGGTCTCACGTTTGGGTAAAAAAATTTCTTCATAGCGCCTTCTATAAATTTAAAAAATACCACACTAGGCCAGTTTCTGCCCATCAACTTGAAAGTTGGCACACAGTTGCTCTTCGACATGCTCTACAAAGAAGTCAATCATGACAACGCTGAGTTTGCCACGAAACCTTCGGTGGATCATTATTGGTTAAATGTGCCATAGATATATCAGAATGGTGCTTATAACATATTCTTTTGATGAGATTTGGGCGAATTAACTTCGCAAGGGGTGTGGCTTAATCTGTCAGATTTTTAACTTCCTGCCCTCACCAAAATGATACCATGTGTGAACATTGAAGCCCTGAACACACCCTAATTTATTAATCATTTTTGAAGAATAGGGGGGCTGTAATTAATGGTTGAAAATCTGCGTTTCTGGCCTGTTTTTGGCCTATTTTTCATGATTTCTTACAGTTGTAAAATAACTCCTGCCAGCAATTAAACATATAGCATGAACTTCCAACCCTTTAAACATCCATATGATCATTTCTAACCTGTCTTTGTGAGGATTCCTGTCTAACCCTAGTGTTTTTTCCCTATGTTTTCCCCATGCTCTCTCCTCATGTGGATGTCATCCCCCTGTCTGTCATTGTTTTGCCATGTGCTTGTGTTTTTGTTTCTGTGTCCCCAGTGGTGTCCTCAGAATCCCACCCATTGCCACGCCTTCCTCCCTTGACACAGCTGTGTCTCATCTTCTCATTATCCTGGCAGAGATAAAAACCCCAGCTTTCCTCTCCCGAGCTGTCAGTCCGTCCGTTAACCACACCCGGAGCCTTGGTCCTGTGAGTTACAGTTACTCTACCTGAATTACGAAAGTAACAGTTTCTTTTTCCTTTTTGTTTCCTCTGCACCACTGTTTTCCGTCCAGTGTCGAACCTCGGTGTTTCACCTGGCCGAGGAGGTCAGCCAGCGCGTTCCACGGAGATCCGCTGTGTTTCCGTTTGCTCCTGTGTCGAGCCTCGGGTCTCACACAGTCGAGCCCACCTGCATGCCGATCTGCTGCCTGTTTATATTGAGCTGTGGATTTCGTCTTTTTTCTTCCCTGCTGGAGATAATAAAGACCCCCCGTGTGGATCAAAACAGAACCCCCCAGTTGTCCTGCGTGCTGCTTTTGGGTCCATGTGCACATCATAACAGTCTTATGGTTTTAAGAAGATATTTCGGGCAAGGGGTGTGGCTTGATCTGGCAAGATTTAGAACTTCCAAATGGCTTTGCCTGCCCTCACTAAAATTGCAGGATGTGTAAACATTTAACACAACCCCTGAACCCCCCCCTAATTTTTTCATATTTTTTGAAGATTAGGGGGCATTCAATCATTAAAAGATGTGCCTTTTTGGCATATTTTCATATTTTCTTACAGTTTTACTCCTCCCAGGGATTAAACCCGATTCTTTTCAAATCCACGCAGTGTGCTCTTGAGACCTTGGCCTTTTAAAAGTTGCATTTTGCTGGAAGAAATATTAAACTATGTGCGTAGGGCGCAATTTAAAAAAAAAAAGTCTATTAAAAGATTTCGAAGGAAGTTGGGTCATGTATGGTATTTTGAGAGGCTTTTATTTTGGGATGGAACATCAGAATGTCCTGGTTATCCATAAGTGTCACCTTGGGGATGTGTACTATTAACCTGAAGTGGAATGGTCATGACAGTATTAATTGTTTCCTTTTAAATCTAATCTGAAAAAGTACAAAATGTAGTCTGGTGATTAAGATATTGACTCATCTATGAATAGCTAAAGTGCTTTTCTTTTAAGTCATAACATGAGCTGCGCTTTAGTTGAGGGCAGAGGAAGCTGACCAGGTGCCCAGACATATGAACGAAGAAATTGATTTAGCTTAAAATAGTGGGGTGCAGTTGGACTTTGGTTTGCTTTGTGGCATCAGCAAATGGTTTAAATTTGAGTCACCTTAGTTAATGGTAAATGTAATCATACTGGTATAGGACTTTTCTAGTCTTCTAACCACTCAAAGGTCATCATTCAAAACAATTTATACACTGAAGGCAGAAGCTACTATAAACAGTGACACTTTACCATTAGTAGTAAAATTATTGGCGGAATGTAGCTTAGGGACTAAAGTAGGTCAATCCTTGACCTACTTCAGTATGAAATGACTTATTATTCAAAACCTTATCGGACTTTGGCCTTTATCCTATCTAAACTTTGTGTTGTGGATCAGCTGCTGTTTTTTCCCCATCCTGTGTGTTTGTATCTTCCTTTGCCGTTTGTCTCCACCTGCAAGGGGCGTGGCCATTCATCCTGCTCCACTAGTGATGCCAGTTAATAAGTAACGAGTTACTCTAATTTGATCAAGGCCGGCTTTAGCACATTGGCTGCCCTGGGCAATACTAAGATTTTCACCCCCATTCTGGGAACAGCTTAATCATTTTAATTTATTTAGGCATGTTTCCTTTCGACAACAAATGAGCTGTAATATTTACAAATAATATAGGTAAAAATGAAGGTCCACATGTTTAAAGCAGGTTGGCTAACAAGGCCAACACTATGTAAACAATAGCCCACAACCAGAGTGTTATCTAAAGCACCCTCCTTCATGTGTGACATGAAATGACTTGTGATGAAAATACATACCTCTATACTGTCTCCTCCTCCTGCTTTTCTTCGTTTTCCTACTTTTGCACCAGAGAGTTCGGACCTTTTGATTTTACATTAGCTTGATCTGAGTGTGAGCATTGCCTTGCAACGCACGTAACCATAAGTTCCGTCGCGCCCCCCCCAAACACATATGGCACAACGGCGATTCCGCTACAACACGTGTGCGCATATGTCTGTATATGCCCACACACGTACCAGCGGACATACATCTACCCAAAGCCGGGAGCAGGAGGTCCTCCGCCACCCAAACAACAGAAGCTGGACTTCGGTGCAAAACCAGTAAGTAGTTTGTGGCAAGCGTGAGGTGGGGTAGGAACTACCCCAATAATCTATATTTTAACTAAGGGAAAAAAAGGAAACTAAAAGGAAACCAGCAACGCCACCCTGGGAGATATCACCCAGGGAAAAGAAAGAAATCTATGAATAAGGTAAATTACTAAATCTAAACAAAAGGACAACACAAGTTCGTTGCACTGAGCAAGCGAGAGACGAGTTTCCCAAAGCATATACAAGTTTATTTGGCACAATTCAAGTCTAAAAAGGTAATCCTATTTGTATAAATTATCATGTTTTCCAGGGCTGGGGCATTCGTGCTCAAGGTGAGTGAGGGGTGGTAGTATAAACTTAAAATGGGAGCACCACAATCCAAAATTAACACTCCAAACACACAAGGGCAAAGCAAAACAAAGGAGGGGAGTGAATAAGACACTACACACGAAGGGACACCATCACCAAACAGGATCACCAGTGAGGCCCTCAGCACCTGGAATCAAAGATGGACAGTTAATGGGAGACTGAAAATAAATTCGACAACAATAAAGTTCCAATACGAATCAAAAAAAGGAAAATATCAAAACAGGTTACAGTTTGAACTCAAAGAACTAAACCATCAAATAATCAAAAATAACTACAAAAATAATAAAGAAAGATCTCCCTTGCCATCCACCTCCTGTTTCAGGCAGCTAAACAGGAAAACGTAATACAACAGGCATTAAAATGCGGACACCGGTATTTCAACACTCGAACGCAGCCCTTAGCTGGCGATGTCCGTAAAAAGTGGGTTTTATCCCCCCCACAGAGCAGCAGCAGTCCAAATACGGTTCAGGGTAGTCGGGACCTCAGCGTGGCATAGCTCCGGGACAAAACGAGCAAACACGCAGTCCGACCTGCCAGCGCCTGCACATAAACGCAAGTTTATTACGGTGCAGACTAAATCGCCGACGCGCAATAGACTGCCGCAACCCTGCTGAGAGTGCCGAGCGTCTGCCGAACCTGCAGCCAGGTAAACCCGGAAGGGGGAGGTGCGTATCAGCTGTCAGAGAGCGAGCAGATCTACAGGTCCCTCCTTATATGATAAATTAAGGGGGACAATAATGCGAGTGGGCAGAGCCACTGGAAAAGCAGTCATCCTGCTACATGAGGGAGAGTTGAAAAAGTTGGTCGGACAGTACGTTGAAGAGGAAATACTGTCCTTAAACGCCGGTTGACTCACCCTCGTTTCGTGCCATAATAAACAAGATCCCTACTACTGTCAATTCCGGGCTGCCTTACGGAAAAGCTTTTTTGTCTTACATAGAGAAGGAGTATACAGTGATGGCCGTGCTGAATGAGGTCGACTTGTATTTATACTTATTTATGTTCAGTGAAGTCAAGAAAGTGTCTTTATTTTATTTTACAGGAAATAGTTTAAGTTCAACTTAAAGTCAGGACATTGTTGTTGCGTACATTACTGTTAAAAATGCACTTCTAATAAAGTGAGTGGCTTAACCAGTTGTCATTTTCATGTAGAGGCCCAGGGGTGTTGGCCGCTGCTGAACTAAAAAAGTAATTTGGAATTAAGTAATCTGTAAAGTAACTAAGTTACTTTTTAAAGGAGGAATCAGTAGTCAGTATCAGATTACTCAGGTACAAGTAACTGTGGCAACACTGGTTCCTACACAGCTGATCCACATCCCACAATTCACCCGTGCAGTATTTAGACCCGGGCTGTTCACCACTCCTGCGGCAGATCGTTACATACTCCTACGTGGTAACTTTGCTTGCGTTGTCCAGAAAACTTCCTCTGTGCTGATTCCGCTGTTACCTGTTCCTTACCTGCCGTACCGCCTGCCTCACTTCACTCCCACATCCCAACCTGCGTCACCTGGATTCCACTGTGGAGTTCAGTCGTATCTGCCACTCCTGGAATCCCTCAGGATTGGGCCCCTTCCCAGAAACCCCGGGCTCAGCCTCTGTTGTTCACCTCCCTGTTAGGGGCTTCGTATGACCCAGCACGCAGAGATCCCACACAGGACACCAACTAGTGATTCAAGTGGTTTTAATGCTGAGCTTAAATGTAGGGGTATGGCAACTCGGTGCAAAGTCCAAATGGAGACGTCAGACTGGTTGGGGTGACAGGCAGCACAGCAGGGAAGGACCAGGTGGGTAGGTGGATCTGTAGCAGAAGAACGGAGGTCAGACAATAGATTAATAGAGCTACTGGTGGGGTCTTTGTAGTGCGCGCCGTCGTATGGAGCCAACGTTACCACGTAGTGGAATTCAACGATCTGGCGCTGGAGAGGTGAGCAGCCCAGGTCTAAATGCTGTCGGGGTGATTGCCGGATGAGGTTCAGCTGTGCAGCCTGGCAGGCCACGCCTCTTGCAGGTGGAGCATAGACAGACACAGGGGAAAGGGGAGATGGAAACACGCAGGATGGGGAAAAAGGCAGCTGACCCACAACACTCCCTTTGCTCTCATTAAACTGTGTGAACTGATTGTCTGTGTCCTGTGTGGAATCTGTGTGCTGGCGTCATATATACAGTCTTAACAGAGCAATCTGGCCATGGACCCTACAGAGATACCCCAGGCTGTTCAGGCGGATGGCGCACAACCGGCCATCAATTCTTAGGGAATTTTACTAGGCCAACACGACCAGTTAATTCGCACCCTTCTGGAGAGCAATCAGCAGTTCATCAACAAGGTCACCAAATTAACCTTGCACACGTGGCTAACGTGCTCCCAATCCACCCTCTCTCTTTGCTCCTTTCGTCTCACCACCTGTTTGCCCAGAAATGGCGAACACTGTTTAATATTAAATGGTTGGTAAAGCCTTTTGGTGCATGTCTAACAACCACCTTACATCCCTCTTCCCACCAGAGATAATACCTCTCTCCATCTTCTACAAAGAGAGGGGACAAAATCTGAAATCCCCTTGTATAGATAATGAGAGTGGGTTGCGTAGTGGGGGACGATGAGCAGAATAAGATATTGCTTTGTTTCATCCAAGCCCAAGGACACAGAGCTGCTGAAAGGGGAATTAGAAGGTTGAATCCTGTGTCACTGTCTTGTTACTCCCTTTAAATGGTCAATGTAATGTTCCAATACAAGAGAAGGGCCAGGAAGGAAGAAGCCGTATTTGCATAGCCACTACATTGGTGATGGTATACCGGATAACAGGTAAAAGTGATTTAGGATGGGTAGCTACGTTCACACTAAAAGTGAAGCAATTTTCTGTAACGCTATACTTGGTGAGTTTACGCACCCAACTTCCTACACGTCATTTAGCTGATGCCTGTTATTCATAAATTCATGCTTTAGAGGCAATATGGGAGTGATAACGGGTGGAGCATCTCAACGCTGATTGGCCTATCAAAAAATATACATTTCTTCAACCAAAAAATACTTTTCCTCTGCTTATTTATATTTTCAATACATCGTTGTATGTTCAAATACAAAACTTAAACTCTCCGGTTCTACTCACACAACATGAGCATGAGGAAATAACAGAACTGGCATCAAATCTTCCAAATTTGATTGTTTTGATTACCTTTTGTTAATGTCCGCAAGGACAATAACTAATCTCAGCTTTTAACTTCTTAAGTACAAACAGTTTAAAAAATGCCCAACCAAAGAGGAAAACACTATGAGGGGCCGTTTAGGACTTAACTACTGAGACACTCTCACACACACTACTGAGACACTCTCACACACACTACTGAGACACTCAACACTCTCACACACACTACTGAGACACTCTCACACATACTACTGAGACACTCTCACACACTCTACTGAGACACTCAACACTCACACACACTACTGAGACACTCTCACACACACTACTGAGACACTCTCACACACACTACTGAGACACTCTCACACACACTATTGAGACACTCTCATACACACTATTGAGACACTCTCATACACACTATTGAGACACTCTCACACACACTACTGAGACACTCTCATACACACTATTGAGACACTCAGACAGCATCTCACTATACAAAATGAGAGCATCTCACTATACAATGTGAGAGAATCTCAGTATACAGTGTGAGAGCATCTCAGTATACAGTGTGAGAAAATCTCAGTATACAATGTGAGAGAATCTCAGTTACACCGGAAGGCATCTCAGTTACACCGGAAGGCGGAAGCAAAGAGCGCTGATTTTGAACAGCGCAATGCGCCAATCATACGCCCTTCCTTCATATGCCTTGAAGTCCGAGCTTGCCCGTCCAAGTTTATAAATACTACCATAATCAAGGGACGGAAGGTCATTCTAGGACGTTTTCAGGCGAGAAATTAGGTGTTTAAGCAACATTTCTGCGGTCGGTTTGTTAGCATTCAGCCATCGTAAAAAATTCCATGGAGGATGTCGGAGACGTGAGGCGTAGTTAACGGGACCATCTGATGCCCCCAGCACCGGGCGGTCAGCCTCATCTCACGCCGCAGACAGCAGCCTGTTCTCGGCCAGACTTCTGACCCTAATTTCTCGCCTGAAAACGTCCTAGAATGACATTCCGTCCCTTGATTATGGTAGTATTTATAAACTTGGACGGGCAAGCTCGGACTTCAAGGCATATGAAGGAAGGGCGTATGATTGGCGCATTGCGCTGTTCAAAATCAGCGCTCTTTGCTTCCGCCTTCCGGTGTAACTGAGATGCCTTCCGGTGTAACTGAGATTCTCTCACACTGTATACTGAGATGCTCTCACACTGTATACTGAGATTCTCTCACATTGTATAGTGAGATGCTCTCATGTTGTATAGTGAGATGCTGTCTGAGTGTCTCAATAGTGTGTATGAGAGTGTCTCAGTAGTGTGTGTGAAAGTGTCTCAATAGTGTGTATGAGAGTGTCTCAGTAGTGTGTGTGTGAGAGTGTCTCAATAGTGTGTATGAGAGTGTCTCAATAGTGTGTGTGAGAGTGTCTCAGTAGTGTGTGTGAGAGTGTCTCAGTAGTTAAGTCCTAAACGGCCCCTCATAAAACACACTGGATCACTGTTACACCACAGCACGAAGGGCTTATCACGCTGTCCTTTGTGCTGCGCTGGAACACTCTGACCACGTCATAGTCCATCTGATTCCTGCATACAGGCAGAAATTAAAGCTCTGCAAACCTGCAGTGAGGAAATTCAACAAGTGATTGGACTGCACAGACTGGGATGTTTTCAGGAGTGCAACCAACAGTCTGGATGAGTTCACAGAGGCTTTGGCTTCCATGAGGACAGCTGTGTACCGTCATACATACAACAACAAACCCTGGTTTACAAAAAACCCTCACCAACACCCTCCCGGACCCCCTACAGTTCGCCTACAGACCTGTTTTGTAGGCGACGCTGTCAAAATGGTCCTCCACTTCATCCTCCAGCATCTGGTCTCCCCAGGAATCTATGTCACCAGGGGGATATTGTGGTTTCTGTAAATTATTGGTTTATTATATTTTAGCATGGTTTGTTGATTCTGTATGACATCCATTGCAGTCTGTCCATCCCGGGAGAGGGATCCCTCCTCTGACGTTCTTCCTAAGGTTTCTTCCCTTTTTTTCCCCATTGAAGGGTTTTTTCATATTTTGGGGAGTTTTTCCTGTGCCGATGTGAGGGTCAGAGGATGTTGCATGTGTACAGACTGTAAAGCCCTCTGAGGCAAATTTGTAATTTGCGATTTTGGGCTATACAAAATAAAATTAATTGAATTGAATTTGGTTTTACATTTTAGCATAACTTGTTTTATCACCTTTTAGCATGGTTTGTTTTATTACATTTTTGCATGGTTTGTTTCATTACATTTTTATGTATTAACACACCTTTAAGTAAACTACATGCACCTGGAGGGACTAATAAATTACAGAGAGCCCTGGCCAACCGCATTGTACAATGAAAGGACCTCCCTTCTCCAATTAACACAGCTGCTATAAAGGACACTAAGCACGGCAGGAGAGCAGAAGCCACAGTGGAATCAAGCGAGAGGACGGCAAGACAGCGGACGAGCAGGCAGGGTGCAAACGAGGAGAGGAACGAGACGGATTGGACACCTCACTCAGGAAAGGAACGGATTGGAAACTTGAAGAAAGGGCAGGACGAATCAGCAGCAGTGGCTGGTCGAATTCTTAATCTTTTTTTTTGCACTTTGTTCCCGCTCGACTTTTAATACAATTAGTTATTTATGGGTTTTTAGTTAATAATAAAATCCTCCTTTTAACTACGCTTTTAAAGTCTTGTGATCCATGCTGTTCTTCCTCTGATGAAAAATAACCTGTTTTTATGGAGACCTAGACTCCGCAACTAAGTGGCGTTGCTGGTACCTTTTTTTTAAATAAATTTATCTTATTTTTTATTAGATTTTAAGTCCCCCGCCTCACAGGGCTGACATCTTTACCAGGATCATGTTTGTGGACTTCAGCTCTGCTTTCAACACCATCATCTCGTGTCTGTTGTAGGACAAATTCTCTCAGCTGCACGTGCCTGACTCACTGACTTTCTGTCTGACAAGAAACAGCATGTGAAGCTGGGAAAACATGTCTCAGCCTCTCCGTCCATCTGCACCGGTTCCCCCCCCCAAGCCTGTGTTCTGTCCCCTCTGCTCTTATCTATACACAAACAGCTGCACCTCCAGGTCATCAGTCGGTCAAGCACCTGAAGTTTGCGGATGACAAGACCCTCATTGGACTGAATTCTGGTGGGGATGATTCCGATCATCTGGTTACGTGGTGCAGCCAAAACACCCTGGAGCTCAACGCATCTGAAGACAGTAGAGATGGTTGTGGATTTTCAGGAAGAACGCAGTCCCACCTTCCCCCATCACCCTGTGTGACACGCCACCCCTCACCGCTGTGGATTCCTTCCGTTTTCTGGGCTCCATCATCACCCAGGACCTCAAGTGGGAGCTGAACATCAGCTTCTCCATCCTCCACAGCCAAGGACAAGGGCAGGCTGCAGTGTGTCATTCGCTCTGCAGAGAGGGTGATCGGCTGCAATCTGCAGTAGTTTTTGTCTGGGGTCGGCAATCTTTTTTTGCCCCGATTCGAGGACCCTGAAGCGGGCTAAAAAGATTATTGCTGACCCCTCTCAACCCGGACAAAAACTTTGTGCCCCTTCTATCTAACTGGCACAGGTCCATCAGGACGAAGACCTCATGCCACACAAACCGTCTCATCAACTGAGTCCAGGATAATTGTTTTACCCCCTATTGTCCTGCTCCAGAACCCAAGTGTGCTTTGGCTAGAAGTTGTGAACCGATGAACCGGACATTCTCCTTCAGGATTTTTTGATAGAGTCCTGAAGCTGCAAAGCAATCCCAGTCCATCACACTATAACCCACCACCATGTTTGATTGTTGGTATAATGTGGTTTTTCTGAAATGCGTTCTTACTTTTATGCCAGATGTCAGTCTACAGAATATTTGCCAAAAAGACTTGGGGATCATCAATGGCCAGCATTGACTTTCCCCCTGGAACTCTTTCATGGATGTGAGAATGAACAGAATCGTAAAAGCATTTCAATCGACAAACTACCTTTCAGCGCATTTCTGAGCTGGGGACCAGGGCATTACATTTGTTCTATCATTTTTGAACTGAATTATCTTCTTTCGTAATAGATGGTCCAGTGGTTTTTATGATTAAGGAGTTAAGTAGGGAAGCATTCAAGCTCCTTTCCTTTGCATTTAGAGAATTTGAACAGCTCCTACCATGGCAGCCACTTACACTACTTCCGGGTCAATTTACTCAGTTAGGAACCTTCCTAAGCAAAGAGGAGTATTCAAATCCAGCCCCAAATAAGTCCTCCATTTCGTAGACTGTAGTGCCTTCCAATAAGTCACTTCGGATGTCTCAGGGGTTTCAATATGCTGTTATTTTATTGCAGTATGTCGTTCATATTTCTGGATTTCTTTCACGTATAATAACGAAAAAATAAACTGTCACTAAACTTATAAATAAACCAACAAACAAACTAATAAACAAGCTAAAATTGAAAAACCATATGCCTGCTGGCGTCCACGTCTTTCCAACACTCAATACCAAAAGAGACAACTTCCAAACTCTCAAGGATCCTTTGTCTTCCTCTGCCCACTAATTGCCACAGGTGTGCAACTTCAAGGTCAGGATTCGCCAGCAGGCGTCACCAAAATAACTTTGCCGCAAAATGGCTCCTACACTAGCGTTGTAATTTGATGTTTCATACCACTGGCCACTAAAAACCTTGTCTCAAAATATGCTCACAAAAATAAAGCTATTACTGTGAGAATTTCTTTAGTGTAGACTGTAAAAGAGACTACTTGCATGAGCAATTTGTCTGTTTAAGTGTTAGGGTGGTGATGAGGACGGGATCCAAATGTGAACAGGAGACACGGTTTGAGGTCAACAAAACTGATTTATTCAGAGAAGGTGGCGGGCTGGGCAGGGTAGGATATTGAGCATAGGCTGCGCGGAAATAGCTGGTATACAAATCACGGGGACTGGAGGCAATCATCCGACATGGGGGCTCAGGGGAGAGCAGGCCCTGATTACTGATTAGCCGCAGGTCCGACTGGTGAGAGCGCTCCTCTCAGCCGTCCCACTCAGCCTGAAAACAAACACAAGAAAACTCAGCCAGCAACCAGGAACAAATATATCGCAGTGAAGGCCCAAGTCATAATCATCATATTAAGTTCTTAAGTCAAGCAAAATTGTTTTCTTAAACCTGACTAAATGTCTATTTTTTTGCCAAAACATGTTTTTTTCCTATTTCACTAATTCCCATTCCAATTTCACTTTTTACAAAAGTACAATACTAAATGGTTGAAGTGCCCCTTTAAGGGTATATACATTCGTAACCTATGGTAAAATAGTATTATGTTTTTACAAGTTAAAGAAAGGAAGAGGAAATATTCATTCACAAAATCTTGATTTTGATTTAGACAAAGTTGTTTGTACAAAAACCTAGAAAACAATCCAATCCGGTTTAGAAGAAAGTATGCATCTGAACAGCCTCATTTGTTTCATTATTGGGGGATTAGAAAAACAAACCCTCAGGATTTCTTAACACCTTAACATGTTCTGATGCTGTTATTTGGCTACAGAGCGTTGCTGTGCCTGGAGCTGTGTCTGGTGTTGACCCAAGCCGACCGGTGGACAGCCTGTTCCTGAGTATCCCTTGGCTCTGTGCTCTCTCTTCGGCCTATTTATTTTTCTGGCTAAGAGCTAGCCCCATCCCCCATCACTCAGCCTCAGCAAGAATGTAAACACATGGGGGATACAAGCACATGTCTTCTAAGTGCCATGCATGCATTTGCACATGTACAAACAATAAACTATAAAACTGTAGAGTTTATGGGTTTGTGTGAATTACAGTGAAAATCTTAGTATCCAGTATCACCTGGAGTTTAGTATACTATACTATACTATAATCAAATTCATATTACAATTATCATTCATTAACTATTTAGTGTTCCCACAAGAAATGTTTGTACTCTTCACCTGAAAAATTGTCAGTGGTAACAACAACAACCAAACAGAGCAGACTCAAACAGTTTACACAGCAGCAACATAAATCTGTTTAACAGTTCAGACAGGTGCTATGTGGAAGGTTAAACACTTTGTAAGCCATTTGCACAACATTGTAAATATTTGCAGTACTGTGTTTATCTAACACGCATAAGAACAGGTTGCAGCAAAAAGATAAATGCAGGCATTTCAATGTGACTAATCTCATTTTCAACAATTTGTGCAGGCTAAAGTGATTTGAACATTAACATTCAATGTTTAATTTGACTGGTGGGAAAATTAATACATTGCATACCTATATTTTATTTTATGAACCTTCTCACATGCTGTTTAAATGCCATTTGAAGATTTGAAGGTGAAATTAAACTCTTCATCAATATGAATGCATAGTTGGACTTATCCTGTATTTCTACTGTCTTTCCATCTAATGAAGCTCTGATGACTATATTGTTTTCTAGAGCATGAACCTTAGAGAGGTGTTGACCATCAAAATCCTAGATTACCTAGCAACGCCTTTCCTTTTCAGCCTCATCCCCTCTACCCCATCTTTAAATGACAATCCTACCATACAACACCCTGTGTCATTCAAGCCTTATAATGACAATATTTGATTGATGTATTTCCCCCTCTGTCCTAAACCTGTTATCTTCTGTCGAATAGGACGTGCGGCTATTCTGATGTTTATGTAGCTGTTTATGTAGCTTTTGTACATCACAGTCACTATTAAAGGCATGGCTGTTGAGCTATTCATTTATCAGGATTAAAATTGCACTTTTCTTCTAAATCTCATGAATTAACATGACATGAGAAAGCATGTCAGCACTAGTGACTCTTCCTGCTTTCCATGTGCAGTTGGCTGTGCTTTCAACTCTCAGGGGGTATTCCGGTGTCGGGGATAAACCAGGTATGAAGAATCAGTGCAGGAATGGCAGGGCAGACTTGAAGTAAAGGGTTGTGCTTTTGAGAACACAACACCCAATATCTCCCTATATTCAGCCAGGACGTTTTCCAAACCTCTGTCTTTTAGGGCAACAGTGGTGGTCCTCTGCAGACTGTGGCGTGGAGGGTAAATGTTGAGATGGAAGTAGCCTAGCAGCTACCAACATGTTACAGGCACTATCAGTGCCAAAGTGGTCTGTTTGCTACTCATTCAAACCGTACTGCTATCGCTGCATGTTTTTTTTTTCATAGAGCCAAAGCCTGTTTGGACGGGATACTGTTTATATTTGAACAACCTGGCCACCACTTTAACGGCTTACATCCAGTGTCAAATTACGCTGAAAACCTTCGGTAAAGCTCGGATCGACTTTGCACTTGACAAGCAAAGGAGGCTGAATATGATCCCCAAATACAGGCGGGGGGGAAAAGAAAAGACTAAAATACTAAATAAATGTTCTCCTTATGTGTAATGTTATTGGCTAATTTCATGGACTGTTGGCAATAAGTAAAGACATTTACCACATAGGCCTACTAGACAAATTTGTTATTGTTCATGTCTCATCCATTGCTTCAAAGCGGGACAGCCATGCGTCGCTGGTAGGGATGCGCTGAAGCAGCTCCGGCAGCGGGGGGAGGAGAACCGCACGCAAGTAGCCCAGGATGAGGAGAACGGCGAGGAGGAGCTGCTTAATAATGAACTTGTTGTTCGCGATGATGAGAATGGGGACGAGGATGTTGAGGGTGACGCCGAATAGCTGTACAAATGTTGCCCCATTACTGGTGAGCTTCGGATGTAGACCTAAGTATTATGTTTAGATGTAGACCTATTTCGCAAGGTCCATTTAGTTCGAAGTTTGTTTGCTCCATTTTAGCGTAGCTTAATGGCTATGCCCATTTAGATGTTGCTGATGAATTTGGTAGTTGTGTAATATGACAGACCTAGTCTAAGTCCTGGCCATTTGGTTTAATTTTGGTTGTCTCCTGTTCATTCTGTGATTGCTGTTCTTTGACAGGACCAGATATTTATTGTTACGTTGACACTGCAAATAAAGCGCTATACGCGATAAACTTTTTTTTTGGCCGAGTGAAATTTTTGACTTGCTTGATTGTAATTGAGAACATTGGAAAATATCTGCAATTAACGATGTATCTTAAGACTGACACTATGGTTTATTAATGATTCATTTCTAAATGGTTAGTCTCCAGAAAGTTGATTAGCTATAGGTCTACCGTTTTCATTCTACCGGTAAATGGTTGCAGGAAGTGCTGAACGCATATGCAATGAATGATATTAGTCTACTGATTAAATAATACAATTCTATAACAGAAGATACCGGTAAGCAAGAAATGAAGGCCTGCTCCAAATACAAGCCTGCCCCAAATACAGGCCGGTGCACTGTGCAGCCTATGTAAATAAAAGCCCCGGCCACTATTTGAGGATTTACGGTAGTTATGTATCCTTGATGGTAAATGTATATCGATCGTGCGTTCTCGCCGCATTTTGACCTGTTATTGAAATTAGGTAATCTGGCTTTCATAACTCTGTTACAGTGACTTCAACACCACGTAACTGATATAAAATTCCATGATGATATATATATATATATATATATATAAATAATTTCTGTGGATTCTGTTATAATCAGCCACATGGATAATAAAACAAAATGTATAATTTTTACATTTCTGTTGCTATTTGTATATCTGAGAGCAATGTGTAACCGGAGAGAAATTCCATATTTGTGCAAACATACATAGCCCATAAAGCAGATTCTGATTCTGAAATGATTGTTCCTTCTGTCCAAATGTAAATCTTTGAATTTGCAAAGCATACCACTTTTGTCTTTACCGTATTTTCATTGGCAAAAAATCTTAAAGCTGACCAAAAACGAATAAAATAGCTTTATCTCACAGATATACGTGACCACAACCTCTTAACACAGCATCACCTGTGGAGGACTCAGAATTATTACAAAGGTTTACAGCAATACAAGTAATTCATTAATAAATACAAAAATGTCTGTACCTTTGTGTAAATAATTACGTAACTTACATGTTGGCAACTTACATGTGTGAAAGTGGGGATTTGGATAGAGTGATTAGATAGACCTCTTCCCTTAGCGGTGTGGTTCCCAACCTTTTTTGCAATTTTTTGCGAACTTGTCTTGAAAGCAAATCACCGGTCAGAGGTGGGGGTAGTAGTAATTGCTGCGCATGGTAAAAAGCACTTGGGAGATGTGTCAAGAGGGACAAATGCAAGTAATTCAAAGGGATTCTGGTTATTTTTCAAGATAAATTATTTTGCAGAAAAGTTTCTCTGGGTCTTGGTATAAAGCCCGGTGATGGACTTCATACCAAGACTGATGGATTCCCTCAATCCAGCAGTACCTGCTGATTTCATCTCTGCTCAAGATAAACAGTTTATTGAGATGGCGTCCGACTCTACCCAGAGGCTTAGTTCTACAGCTCAAAAAAAGAGTGAGTTCTGGCTTGGTGTCGAGAAGGAGCATCCACTCATCGGTAGGGTTGGGTATCGTTTGAATTTGAACAATTCCGATTCCTTGTTTAGATTCCCAGCGATTCTCGATTCGGATTCTTTTAAGAGGCAGGGTCAAAATAGTTTAAGATATTTTAAATGAGCTAGCTAACCAAGGGTCTTTCTGAAAGAAATTGTCCTTCTCTATCAATGTTAATTCTATGAACTTTTTATTTTTATTTACTTTACTATGAATTTCTAACAGGGCTGTTTTCAACTACAATATGAATAACTATGAACTTGAATATTGTATAAACATTATAAACTATCAATATATTTTAACAGGGGTACACTTTTCTCAAAAAACAAAAACTTTATTTTTGAAACCTTACAAAAACATTTACACATCAGTGTATGAAACTGCAGGTACTTAAACGTTACCTTGCTCCCACTGATAGGCTAACCCTTAGAGCCAGAGGAAGAGGTAGCAGAGGACGGTCGGCGAAGCGTGTCAAAGACCGGGCCAACTCTCTCAACCCGAAATCAGGGACACGTTCTCTGACGGGGGGTGCTAGCGGTCGACGGGACAATCTTTTTTTTCTTTGCAGCGCCAGCCTCACTGCTCATTTTAACAGATAGGACAGCTCCGCTCTGGCCAGCAGCGCACACACTGGTCTGATGCGTCACAAATTCACAACAACCGGGAGTTCTTTGCGCGTCATTGACTTAGGAGGCTGTGATTGTAAATCGGGACCGGGTAATACGGGACAGTTGGCAACCATAATTCAGTGAAAAACAGGTTAATGATATCCACAATAAACCTCTGCCAAATTAGCATTTTTGCACAGATGGAACTTTATTTGTGTAGTCATACATTTTGGTTTTTGTGTACTAATGCTGCATTCAAATTTTTCTTCCTCTAAAGTTGGTTGTGAGAGAAAAAGTCGGTTACGGTAGTAAAACAGTTGATAAAGTTTAGTAAAAACATGATGGTTGGCTGTAAAATAAGAAAATATCTCATTTCACATTAACTTAACCCTTTGGGACACAAACTGATCCCAAACTACGGTTTTGTGGTTGAAGGTCATTAATTAAATAACTAATCTCTCCCCTTTTGCCGACTATAAGAAGTCTCGGTCACTGTCTCATACTGTTGCATAGGAACCTAAATGACTAGTCCATTTATATTTTGTCGATGGTGCCAATACTAACATATTAGATACTACCATCTCTTTATGCTAAAACGTAAGTGATAATTTCCATTCATTGTTTAAGATCCTTTATTTTATGTTAATGAATAAAATGTGCTATGTTTAATATTGCTTGGTCATGGTACAACTAATTGTGCAGCTCTTTAAACTTGTTGTGCATGCTTTTGGAGTTCCAGCTACCAAACTCTGGCTAGTTATTTTTTCTGAAGTTATCCAGCTGGCAAACTAACTATAATCCACCCGTTTTAAATGCAAATTCAAGCAAATTCATGAAAAGACAATGTTAGAAGAAAAGAAAACAAATAGCTGGCAAGTCAATATTAGATAGCTTGATGCTACATATTGCTGGTTGATTTAAATAGGCAAATGTTTGCTTGCGTATTGCTTTAAAAGTGGATAAGCATAAACAATTATATAATATGGCAATAAGCCTTCCTAAACTTTCGTTCCCCAAAAACAAACTTGAGATGGTAGTGAGACAGGCATCATGCTGGGCACGAGCCTTGTTGAGCTTTGGCTCTCTGCTCTTGCTTCTCAGTGTAAACTATCAGCACTAGAGCATTACAAAGTCCTGAAAAGTGTCAGAAATCCCATGTGATGCTTATTTACTTAGACGCTTAAACCTCGGGTCTGATTCTACAGAACGAGTGGTATTTGCTAAGCATCTTTGTGCACTTAATATTGCTATTGGTAAATTGGACCCATTTTCTGCTGTGTTCACATTTCTCAGACAACAAAGTTAGTGCAGTTGTGCAGCTGGCTTTCCCCAGGCCTCTCATTGATTGGTTGGGAGAGGACTGGGCGGGACATTTTATCTCTCAGTGAGGATCCCCAGACTCACTGGCCCTGCATCTACACAGACAAATCCACCTACTTCATTGCTTCTTCAGGGACAGGAGGACTGGAAGTGCAGCCGAGGAATCCCGGAAAACAGATCAAGAGGATATTGTGGATTTAATTGAAGTTTAGGAAAATTGTGGGGCTAAAACAACAGCAAGCATCACAAACTGGAGAATAAAATTATTCTCATTCTCAAACTACCCATTGTTTGGGGGAAACTAAAACTAGCAAGGACTTAGCCAGACAGAAGGGGGATTTGGAGGCCTTGCATGTGCACGGGTGAGGTGGTCAAACAACTGACAACCCAAAAACTTGCTGCAACCAATGTAAACAGACTGTACCATGCCAACCCTGCTGCAAATATGGCACAAGAGGACCCAGGCTGCAACAGGACATACTTTACTCCTTTTATTCTTCTTTGTTATCTTCATCCACCAGGTAAATGCTTAATATACACATGCATGCACACACACACAAATTAGGCCGTCTAGAGTTGTACCTTAGAGTAACAACGCGATAAAATTATTCTCTATCTAAATTTACAGTGGCATTATAACAGGTCATCTTTCTCATGAAGGCATCATGGTGGTGTGGTGGTTAGCACTGTGAGCTCACAGCAAGAAGATCCTGGATTTGACTCCGTCCAGTGGCCTTTGTGTGCACATGTTCTGTGCAGGTTCTCTCTGAATTGACTTCATCAGTAATGTTAAACAGTAAATGAGGTATGTTTCTCCGACTGAATTTGAAGAAGAGTCTAATGCCAGACAATGTTCCTTTAAGGAACATAACGGCCCCATTCCTTTAACAGAGTTAGCCGTATAAGTCCGGCTTTTCGGTTCCACCAAGCAAATTTGGCAAAATCCCCATAGCAAAACATAAATGAACATAAACCTCCAGAGCAGGCTAGCTTAGCCTAGTAGAATAAGCAAAAAAATAGCAGCCTCCTCCCTTAAGAGATCCCATTGATGAAGGAGCGATATTAGAATTGGGTATTATAGGGAGAAATATCTCAAAGATCCGTAATCGCATCAAGATGACTACTTATATGAGCGCTGTCAATTCTGCCAACAGGGAATCATTTATTTACGAGACCTTTTCGAGCCATACATTGTGAACACCACAGGCCGCGGTCGAGACTTTAGCAGACTTGTGCTTTTTTGCGAGAGGTATACTTTTGTACATTTTTGGCCATGTGGAAAACATCGGGAAAGCTGCTTATATGGCGGTGAAACTGATGGATGTTCCATACTGCTTCAATTGCTTGAATTTTGCATTATGATTAATGCAAACATACAGATCTGCCTATCCTAGTTCTATAGTCTATAACCTACACATGAATGTATATACACTACCGTTCAAAAGATTGGGGTTGCACAGACAATTTTGTTTTCCATGAAAATTCACACTTCAATTTATCAAATGATTTGCAAAATTAATAGAAAAGTAGAGACATTGACAATGTTAGAAATAATGATTTTGATTTGAAAAATGTATTTCGTTCTTCGAAATTTGCTTTTGTAAAATAATGCTCCATTTGAAGCAATTACAGCATTGCACACCTTTGGCATTCTAGCTGTTAATTTGCCGAGGTAAACTGTAGAAATGTCACCCCACGCTTCCTGAAGCACCTCCCACAAGTTGGGTTGGCTTGATGGGCACTTCTTGCATACCATACGCTCCCACATCAGCTCAATGGGGTTGAGATCTGGTGACTGCGCTTGCCTCTTCATTACAGACAGCACACCAGCTGCCTGCTTCTTCCCTAAATAGTTCTTCATAATTTGGAGGTGTGCTTTGGGTTATTGTCATGTTGGAGGAAATCAGCTCCAACCAAGCGCTGTCCACAGCGTTACAAAATGGAGTGATAGCCCTCATTTAAAATCCCTTTTACCTTCTACAAATATCCCACTATCCAAACTTTGATTTTTCTGTCCATAACACTTATTTCCAATCTTCCTCTGTTCAATGTCTGTGTTCTTTTGCACATATCAGATATGGGATTTTCTTTGCCACTCAGCCTAGAAGGCCACCATCCCGGAGTCGCCTCTTCACTGTAGATGTGGACACTAGTGTTTTGCGGGTATCATTTCAAGAATGCCAGTTGAGGACATGTGAGGCGTCTATTTCTCAAACTAGCGACTCTAATATACTTGGCTTTTGCACTGGGACCTCCAACGTCTCTTTTTACTCTGGTTTAGGCCTATTTGTGCTGTTCTCTGAAGGGAGTAGTACACACTGTTGTAGGTAATTTTCACTTTCTAGCATGGAATCCCTTTATTTTCTATGTGATGTTCCAGATTCTCAAATAGCACAAAGAAAGGCCAGTTTTATAGCGTCTCCCACCAGCGTAACTGTTTTCAGCTGTGCTAACATAATTGCACAAGGGTTTTCTAATCATCCATTAGTCTTCTAAGGTGATTGCAAACAATGTACCATTAGAACGCTGGAGTGTATCAAGGCCCATTTCCAGCAACCATGTAGATATTTCTGATTAATGTTATCTAGCTGTGCTTTTCTTTGACTATAGTGACTCCAAACTTTTGAATAGTAGTGTATACATCTATAATACATAAATCATAAAGTACATACATAAAGTGATTCATTTGAATGAATTAGATAGACAGCTCTGCTGCAATGGATGTCAAGTGTGAACGGCATAAAATATGTACAATTCATTCAATTCCTACAACAGAAATGATTCAAATATACATATTATGGTCTTAAATTTCGAATCATCCCCTGCTCATCATTAGAAAAAAATGCTCTTCAGTTGAATTTATTTACCACTGTTCTTTTAGAAAACCATAGTTGATAGGTGATAGGGTATTACCCTGATTTCTGTCTGCTTTAAATTAAGAAGATTGTTTGAGCGCAGATAAGCCTTTAGCATGACTTCAATCATCGGGTCAATTAACCTGGCTAATAGGACATTTGATCGAGTTGAACCACGTACGAGAAAGGGAGCCCTATTTGAGGAGAGTTCTGAAGAGACCATTGAGTGCTCCTGCTCCCACAGATGCGTATTGCAACGCATCAAGGTCTGTCTGATCACAAAATTCATAGTTTAACCACCTCTAATTTTATGACTGAAAGTCGGGCGAACCCATATTGTGTTTTAAAGAATTATTAGGGCCTGGGGCGATGGAAAGTCGGGCGAACCCATATTGTGTTTCGAAGAATTGTTAAAGCTTGAGGCAACTGAAAGTCGGGCGAACGCATATTGTGTTACAAAGAATTATTAGGTCCTGAGGCGATGGAAAGTCGGGCAAACCCATATTGTGTTTCGAAGAATTGTTAGGGCCTGAGGCGACTGACGGTCAGGCAAAGCCCTTTTGTTTTTTTTGAAGAATTATTATTATTAGTCCACCACTTCAATTGCACTATTGAGGCCTTTATCATATTCAAAAATTCTTCAAATTTGGCCTGCGCATTAAAAGAAAAATTTAGGGGTGCCCCTAAAAGTCAGGCATTTTTTTGTACCTTAAAAGGAGTTTGCATAGCTTGGTTATCAAAGGAGCGTTTATTTCAACAAGTGAGCTAAAGGTTGAAGTTAGTTTAGTGCAATTTAAGTGAAATAATGCCAATTCAATTCTCTTTTAATGCTATTGTTCTCAATGTTGAGTGTAGCATATGAGTGTGAACACTGATACTAAGACGAATACTGTATAACATTGCTTAAAAGGAGCAGCTTCACAGCCGTCACTTTGGCTATGATTTATTATTAAGAACCTGAATGGAAACCCTTTGTCAGGGTTTGGGCTCTTTTCCGGCTTTATTTTGTAGTTTCATGTTCTAACTGCCTTGTCCTGTCCTGTCTGCCGTGTCAATGATCGTTTCCACCTGTGTCCAATCACCTGAAGCTCCCCTGTGTATTTAAGCCCTGTCAGTCTTTTGTCTTGCGTCGCGTCAATGGTTCCATATTACCTGTTGTGCATGTCGGTCCTGAACTCATTAAAGAGCACGTTTTGGTTGTCCTGGAAACTCTGCGTCCGAGTCCTCCCTGACTACCTGCACCAGCCAGCCGTACGTGACACTCTTATCGGAGCTAACGTGGATAGGTAATTAGAATTAAAGCTGTGAGCAGCGTTGGACGGGTCCTCGCTACTCCTTGCACGTCGGGGAACTAGCCGGACGAAGCATTCGCAAATCAGTGGTCGTTAACCAAATGCTTCAGGTTGTGTCGCTGTCGCGTGGCAACGCGAAGCTTCAGCTCCCTCCACACATTTTCTATGGGATTAAGTTCTGGAGACTGGCTAAGCAATAAGTTACGAGAGGCTGTACTGTAACAGTTCGAGGGGTGTTAGGCACTCCCAACTGTTACATTATTGAAGGTAAAGTACTGCCTCAAGTACCTTATTGCTTTTATAATATGGTTGCCAACAAAATAATAAATAGTAAGTAAATAGCTGCCTTCAGCACAAAAGAGTATTAGCCACTAAACGTTGTGTATCACATTTCAGTAGTCTAGAGCAAAAAAGATCTTGCACCATCTCATTCATTCACATCATTCATGACGTCCACCTTAATGTCCGGTTGTGAAAGCTCGCATTGCCCAAAACCAATCATTATTGGGATTTCCGGTCTTTTGTCGGCTATCGCCACTGAGCTATAAACGGAAATGTCAACGGTCACCCAAAATCTAACTTGTTACTTTGTGCACTGATAAAGAATGCTTGGGTCAATGTGAACAGTAACTGTACATTATCGCTGAAATGCACACCCTGTGACTCACTCTCAACCAATCAGAACGCTGGATTTCATTACCTGTATTATAATTGTAAATGATTCTTGTCTGCAGCATAGATAGCGCTCGTACAGGAAGTCATTGTAATAGGACTGCAGATATTTGTGATCTCAGAACTCTCTTCGTTCCATCCATCCATCTTCAACCGCTTATCCGGGGTCAGGTCGCTGGGGAAACAGCTCCAGCAGGGGACCCCAAACTTCCCTTTCCTGGGCCACATCTACCAGCTCTGACTGGGGGATCCCAAGGCGTTCCCAGGCCAGTGCAGAGATATCATCTCATCTCCACCTAGTCCTGGGTCTTTCCCGGGGCCTCTTCCCAGGTGGACGTGCTTGCAACACCTCCTAAGGGAGGCGTCCAGGGGGCAGATGCCCAAACCACCTCAACTGGCTCCTTTCAATGCAAAGGAGCAGCAGTTCTACTCCGAGCTCCCCACAAATGGCTGAGTTTCTCACCCTATCTCTAAGAGAGACTCCAGCCACTCTCCTGAAGAAACCCATTTTGGCCACTTGAACCCGTGACCTAGTTCTTTTGGTCATGACCCATCCTTCATGACCATAGGTGAGGGTAGGAAAGATTGACTTTGCCTTTTGGCTCAGCTCTTTTTGTCACAATGGTGCAGTAAAGCGAGTGCAATACCACCCCCGCTGCTCCGATTCAGTGAGAGTTTGAGGACGCAGACCGAGGATGCCATCAGGACCACATCGTCTGCAAAAAGCAGTGATGAAATCCACAGCCCCCCGAACTGTAGACCCTCCTCCCCCCGACTACATCTCAATATCCTGTCCATGAAAATCCAAGACAACCCCCCAACACCCATTGCGTTTAGCATCTCTGGATGAATCTCATCAATCCCCGGGGCTTTGCCACTGCGGAGTTGTTTGACTACCTCAGTGACCTCCACCAGGCAAATCCCTCCTCCGCCTCCACCATTGTATTGCATTGTATAGTTGGATTCAGGAGTTCCTCAAAGTGTTCCTTCCACCGACCAATAACCTCCTCGGTTGCGGTCAACAGGGTCCCATCCTTACTATAGACAGCTTGAATGCTTCCCCGTTTCCCCCTTCTGAGGTGCCGGATGGTCTTCCAGAAACACTTTTGTGCTAACCGAAAGTCCTTCTCCATAGTTCCCCGAACTCCTCCCACACTCGCTGCTTTGCCTCCATCACGGTAGAGGCTGCTGCCCTTCGAGCCTTTCGAGCTGCCCTTCGAGCACTGCAACTTCCTCCGGAGACCCACCAGATATCATAACCCGAAAGGCCTTCTTCAGTCAGATGGCTTGCCTGACCACCGAGGGTTACCGCCCCTTGATGCACGTAAGGTAGTGAGTTGTAAGGCCACAACTCACTACCGCAACTTCAGCAATGGAAGTTTTGAACATGCACCACTCTGGTTCAATGTCCCCTACGAAGCTCACATTTCTCTCCCTATAAAACGTTAATCTAACTAATATCAATGAGGAAGCAAGCTGCCCTTTTTTCCGGGGGAGTGGCGAGCTAAGCCAGCTGGCTCAAGCCGGCGTCGAGCAGGTTCCAGTGATCTATGTAATGTTACCCTGAAAAGTTATCCGGCTAACTGAGTTAGATCCTGATCTTGATCTCTGACACAAATTTTTCCAGGCACTCCTCCACAGTGCTGTACCTGGCCTCCCTTTCTGACAGCTTCCAGCTGATGTAAACCACGGGGCGGTCGAAACCCCCCACTTCCAGGGACAAACGGCCCCCAGCCCTCTGTCCGATGCATCAGTCTGCAGGGTAAAAGGGAGAGAAAAATTAGGTGTGTGGAGGAGCGGCTCCCCACAGAGTCACCGACCAAGCCAACGGGAAGCATGGTGAATTGGTACAAACCGTACGGAGTGGAGAAATCCGTTTTCTCTTTGGACTCTGTTGACAGGGGAATCTGCCAGTAGCCCATAGTCCAATCCAGGGTCGTAAAGAAACGTGCAGTGCCCAGCCGGTCCAGGAGTTCGTCAACCCAGGGCATCGAATCGTGCACCTTTCGATAGTCCACGCAGAACCGCACGGCCCCATCTTTCTTGGCCACCAGAACGATGGGGCTACACCAGGCACTGTTGGACTCTTCTATTACCCCCATCTCCAACTCCCGGACTGCAAACAATAGAGGATTAAGCCATTAGTCCCAATTACGTTCATCTTCGCTAATAAAATTACGGATCATGGACTCCAATCCGTCGGTCTGGGGATGGTACACGCTTGTGCGGACCGACCTAATGCCCAGTAACCCTGTAAAGTTCTCTCAGTGTGCGCAACATGAACGAGGTGCCCTGGTCTGAAACTCTTTCGGGATTCCAACCCGGGAGATGACCTGAAACAGTGCTTGCGCCACACTCTTTGCAGATATATTGCGCAATGGCACTGCCTCAGGATATCGTGTTGCATAATCCATGAGGACCAACACAAAGCGATATCCGCGTGGGAACTGCTGGAGTCTCCACGGGAGGCTCCGCTGGTTCCCTCTCCCCCGGCAGCGTCGGATGACCTCACGTCACCGCTGAGCACAGCACACGTACCGCATGTCCCTGACGGTCGTGAACGCACCCCCGCAGCCTTCCCCATTAGCGTGATACTCGTGAATGTCCCCGTACACACACCTAATTCTCACCCGCGATGCCTCCACCAATGCCCCGGGCCAAACCAGGCTCTCATGTGATCATAGACTGCGAACAGCCCGAATCCATCATCGCCTGGCGTATACCCCTCTGGATTTTTACCGGAACGCGGTACGTCGCTCCCGGGCCGGGGGAGGGTGATGGAGCGCTGGATCAACATCCCGGCTGCCCGCACCTCCAGCACGCCTGCCCTGATGTTTAAGACAATCCCGGTGGGTCGGTGTTACGTCCGGCTGCTGCTTGTGTTTTCTCCCCCCCATCCTTTTTTTGCTTCAATCTGTGCTTCACAGGTGCGGTGAGTTGCTGCTGACGATGCGGGCGTGGCAGGTGATTCTCCAGCCAATCCAGCGCGGCTCTCCTGTATAAATGTTTGTTTGAGAGAGCTTGCTTGGAAGGGTTGTTGGGATAGAACTTTGAGAGACAAACTTTGACAGACAAACTTTGAGAGATAAGACATTGAGAGATTTATTTGGTTTATGTTGTTTGTTAAAACTGTGTGTTAAGTACTTACCCCAAGAGCACTGTGGAGCAGGGCTAGGTAAGATACCCTGGGGTCTACATACACACGTAGGAAAAACCTCTGTTAGACACACTAGGTTAGAAGCCAGTGGCTGTCACCCAGTTTTTGTAGCAGTTTAGGTAAGTGGTTTGATAGGGTAGATTGTGGTAGGTAGGATTAGAGCAATAGGGAAGCTCAGGGTCCTTTTGTTTCTTTGCTTTGACAGACCGCTGGCACCGCCCTACTCCACAGGCCTTGCTACCTGTTAGCCCTCCTATCCCCTGTCTACCATTTTGTGTGTATTTATATGGTATGTACTTGTCATTTCTTTTCATTATTATTTCACTCTGTACTTTTTGTAGCAGCGTGTGTTTATTTGCTATTGAAGTGCATAGTGTACGGGTTCTGGCATCCAACAGGCGTGGTCTTGGGCAGTTACGCCCCACCTCCTCTTCCGAGCCGGGGTGGAGGCGTAACAGTCGGGAATGGCACCGCTGTCTGCTGCAGTTGGTGGGTAGTGTGCCGGGGGGAACGCGGCCCGTCGCGGGTTGCTCCGCTGTCTTCCTCCATGCGGTATGGCTCCTAGTTGGGTCGCGGTCGATGCTTACCCTTTGCCTACTCGCCCGCTGGGATGCACCGCCAGATGGTCCTCAGCCAGGGTAACCGCTGCCTCCAAGGTCGGGGGGCGGTGATACTGCACCCACGCCGCAGTCCGGTCCGGGAGCCCCACCATGAACTGCTCCAACACCACCTTCTCCAGTACTGCCTGCGCCCCCTCCCGGCCCGTTCGGCAGCAACCATCTGGCCGCGGCGTCCTTGAGCCGCTGCCCGTACGCAAACAGCCGGTCCCCCGGCCCCAGCCTGGCCTCGCGAAACCGGTGGCGGTGGTCCTCCGGGAGCAGCCCCAACCTGTCCACCACGGCCTTCCGCACAGCCGCATACTCCCGTCGTGCTTCCGGTGGGAGTCCCATGGCCGCCATCTGCGCTTCCCCCATCAGGAGCGGTAACAGCCGCACCGGCCACTCGTCTTCCGGCCAGCCACACGCCTCCGCCGTCGCCTCCAGGTACGCTTGGACGTCCTCCGCTGTCAGGTGGAGTGTCAGCCCGGCCAACGTCGGGGGTGCGGCTGGCCACCCCGCCAGCTGGTCCAACGCCTGGGCTTGTCTCCCCACTTGGGCCTGGAGCGCCCCGAGGAACTGTCTATTGGTCTCCGCCTGGTCGTGCTGGATGGCCGCCAGCTCCATGATCATCCGGCCCAGTGCCATAAACGGCTGGGTTGATATCCCCTGCTGCCGATCGTCGTCCGTCATCGTCCCCCCGTCGGAATGACAGCCAGACACTTGTTCACAGTTTTAAATATAGTTTTATTCTCACAGGTTTCTCCGTTCCCCTGCACTCGCTCCTGTTTCACTCCTAAATAGATCGGGAGTCATCTAGTCAATTGTCCTCAGCTGGAGGTTCATTACCTCCTGTCACCATTCCCCGAGCTACTCCCTCTCTCTCCTCCTCTGCAGCCGAGCCGAAACCACGCCCGCCACCACAGATATTTGTTTTTTCCAAGTATTGGAAAAATAAAGATGATTTCTACAGTGTAGAGACTAGAGATGAGCGAGTACAGCATTATCTGTATTTGTTGAACCATATGAATTATCTGTATCCGTATCTGTACTCGGATTGGGCGGGGCCTAACCAGGAAGTGGGCGGGGCTTAACCCGGAAGTAGGAAGGATTTACCCCGTAAGTTGTCGGGTTGTCTTGAAATGGGCGAGGCTTTAACCATTATGCTCTTTTTTAAGCATGCAATTGACCCTTCGCAGGGAGCTTGATTAACAGGTGATATGACCAATCATACATGAACTTGGGAAGTGTGTGTGTGTGTGTGTGGCTTAATTTGTAATATTAATATTTAGTTATGTAACACAACTAGTCAACGTCAGACACTGGGTGCGTGAAGGGATCATCAGACGGTAAAAAAAACTCTGATGACCGGCAGAGACAGAGACAGAGAGAGAGAGAGAGAGTAGGTCAGTGCGTGAAGTAAAAAAAAAAAAAATCTCCGACAGGCAGAGACGCATCCGCGAGTCGCATTCTTAAGCACCACGTTTTAACAAGCCCCACGTTTATCTGAACTCTACTAGTTAAGAACAACAAACCGAAGTAAAAATAATAAACCTGAAGCCGAAGAAATTCTTTAAATTTATCGGGAAAGACCTGCAAACCTGATGACTGAGGCAGGGAGAGAGCTGTTCTCTTCTCGGTGTTCTGTGTATGAGTGAGCCGAGCGGGACACAGCAACACAACAAACAGTGTGTGTGTGTAAGGGAGGGGCGCTGTGACTAGCCTATCTCAGAACACAGACACAGTCAGCTACCCAATGAGGACTTTTATTCAATCCGAGCACAGATATTGACTCGTATTACTCGTATAATACTCTTACTCGGCAAATGTGCTTTATCCGTACTGGATACTCGTTTCAGCCTGATATCCGGCTCAACTCTAGTAGAGACCGTTCATTATCAAAGTGAATTTAATTCAAAATAATTAAGTTTATTTCATTTATTTAATCTCTTTATTCAGGTAACAGGCTCAGTTCTTGGAAGTCTAATAGCTAAACGGACCGAATACTGGGAGGAATGTAACATAACTCTGGCAACAAGGGCACTACCAGAAAATGGTCAGTCTGCAAAGTATTTCACTGTTAATTAGCTTGATTCTTACTTGATCTTTGTGACAACTAGATTATTGTTTTTTACAGGAATCTATTGTAAAGGAACGTTCGACACATTTGTGTGTTGGCCCCATTCATCTCCTGGGAATGTGTCTGTCCCCTGTCCTTCTTACCTTCCATGGATCAGTGAGAACAATGTTATGTTTTACTACTTGAGTAAAATGCATTTTAAGTGTGAAGTCAAATTAGCCACACTTGTAGGAAGTTCCATACATTGCACAGCAAACATTCATTGTACTTTTGCTGAACTTTGATGAATAAATATTACATATTGGGTCAGATCAACATTTAAATTAGTTTAAATACCTAATTGGGAGATTTCAGACATTGAAATTCCTTTCAGTACAGCAGACCCATTCAAAGTGATCTCTCAAAGATCTATCCAGGCTTGAAAATAATATGTGTCTTTAAATCACCGACAGACAGCTCCAGGAGGGCATACAGGGAATGCTTATTGAATGGCGTATGGCGAAAGAAGGATAATTCCTCTGAGACCTGGAGGGATGACTCAGAATGTAAGGAGGACCATTATTTCAAAGACAAGGTGAGAAAATGTAAAATCTATGGTTTCTACATTTTTTAGTTGAAAATGTCTCTATATTAGTAACTTAACTAAACTTATACAGTTTTCTTGTGTTTGCATGTGTGTACGTAAAAGGAGGATGAAATGCTGCGCCAGACAGCCCTCAGGCTCATATCGGTCATCGGCTATTCCATGTCCTTGTCCTCTCTTTTTATTGCTACCCTCCTGATGGGCATGTTGAGGTCAGTAGTAGGGAATAGAGGAGTTTCTGATGGAAACTAATATAATAATTTGTATGGAGATGGAAGATTTGCCTTTTTCTTAGGTATGATAACATTATACTACAATCTAAGAAATGTATCTGTTTTCTAGATAGCCATTTAAAAGTATGGGAACCAAATTACATTATAAGGAAACTTAAGATTTGTTCCGTTTATCATTTTGAGAAAAAAACAAGTAATTTGAAGGTGTATTATGTAAATTATCATATTTTATAAAAAGTTTCATGGCTTCATTGCTTCTCACCAAAATGTATAGTTTATTCTTCAAACCTATTAAACATGTTGAATGATTTATCTAGAGTTATTAAAAAGGTAAAACATGTTTTTTCCAACATTTTAAAAGAAATTAATACATCCATGAATGATTGACGTTTTATTCTTCATAGCATCTGTTGATGTTGTCTTGTGAACCCGAACAGGCACCCACTTTTAAAAACATTATTTCATAGTGGTGAAAACAAGAAATGGTCAATGTTTCATGTACCTCTTATGCCATGAAATATGCCCTCAGTATGGATCTTTGGCGTTTACAAATTACTGTTTCTGCTTACAAGGAAGCTACACTGTACCAGGAACTACATACACATGAATCTCTTTGTGTCATTCATCCTGAGGGCCATGGCTGTCATTTCTAAGGAAATTGTATTATACATCATGTATTCCAAACTACCCAAAGACGATCCAGGATGGAACTCCTATTCAATCTCTACGGTATAAATGATTCTTATTTTTCAGTTGATTTCATTTTGTATAGCCAAAAAGAGAAATTTGTCTCAGTAAGCTTTACCTCATTACCCTGATCATTATTCACATATCTGCTCGTGCTGATTTGGTTTTAGCTGTGAAACGTTTTAAATGTGCACTACAGTACTTGTCAATTAACCATAACATTTTCAATACTAAATTACAATTTCTTTCAACAGATAGCGTTGATATGTAAATTTTCCAAAGTTTGTATGGAATACTTTGTGGCCTGTAACTTCTTCTGGCTCTTGGTGGAAGCCATTTTCCTCCGCACACTGCTCTTCACAGCTGTGCTGACCAAGAGACATCTGCTGAAGAACTACATGCTGCTTGGATGGGGTAACTAAAAATAATATTACTCTCAATGTTCGGTAAATGGCCCTTCACCTTCTCAAGTCAATTTTGGACGTGTCACTCCCAAAGGGTGGGAAACTAACTTTACAATCCAATACTGTCATCTGCAATTATGACTCAATGTAGAAAAGTATCAAATGTTATTATTATTATCCCTGTAAAAATGTTGACACTGTGTTGTCCATTCCTTACTGTCCCTGAATGCAACAGACATAACAGAAATGATTCTTGTTTACTTTTATACTTAGGCTTAACTCACAGATATTTGGTTTGAGCAGCCAAATATGGATGGAAGCCAATTTACATCCCTTGTTTAGGATTGCATATAAATTGAAGCATTTCTGGGGTTTTTTCCACCCTTAACAAAAGCCAGTTGGGATAGGGGTAGATCGCCATGACTGTAAAGGAGTACCTGAACCCAAAAGCACAACTAGGAAATGGAAATGCAAGTAAAGTTAAGGTCAAAACTGAGAATTTTTAGTTAGTTAGTCCAACAGGTCAACAAATTATATTTCTTTAAATGTGCCTACTGGCAGGAGGCTTCATGGAATGCATCTTCATCCAATGAGAATAATGATCTCAACTTTTTCAGAATAGATAGATATAAACGAGGATAGATGTAGCAGCTTATATATCATATGTATGTGCGTGTATGTGCATCTATTGTACATAACAATATATGTTCAGATATTTGAACTATTAAATTAGTGAAACATGGAACATCCAGAAGTTTATTAAGCGACGTATAAATCAACAGAACGGACAGTTGATGCACGGCTACAGCGTGTGGTGTTCATCCCATGACGTTACAGCTCGAGAAAATCTTCTTGTAAATGAACAATTCCAGTTTTCAGTAACAATGGTGCTCGTACAGGACGTCATCGCCATGTAAAAAGGATCTTTGTGTTAGAGAACAGTCTCCCTATAAAACGTTAATCTAACTGATATCGCTCCTTCATCAATGAGGATGTGAGCAGCCTTTTTTTTCCAGGGGAGTGGCAAACTTATCCAGCTGGCTCAAATTAACCTGTGCTGGAGCAGGGCGGAACAGTGTCATGGGAAGCAGCAAAGTCGTTGGCTTCAAATAACAATATGGCATCAACGTCATTGAATGAAATAACAGAAGCTTTGTGTTGATAGCTTGGTAAGCTAGCGAAAGTATTAAGTGCAATGATGGAGGGTGGAGAGTTGAGGATTTAGTAAAAATAGTTTTTCTAAACTGTCTTTACAGAATCAAATCAGACGGCAGGCTTCCTCTGAAATTCTCCCCACGCCACTGGTTTGAACAGATCTGGAACAATTTTTAGATATGCCGGAGAGCTTGGCAATAACACACCTAAATAGTAAGGGACTAATGAGGGAATTGGCTGCAAGTGAGAAGGGTGTGAGAACCAGGTGAAGGGAATTCGAGATGATCTGATCTGGATGTCAGCATCTGGAAGACAGTTAATTAATCCCTGAGGCAGTATGGAAACAATAAGAATTGTAACAATGACTTGTTCGATTTAAAAGTTACTTGTGTCCCTGAAAAAGTGGGCACAGTAGGTTTGGACAGACATGAAAACAGAAAAAAGTTTATGTATTTACAGCCAAATTAATACGTTTTTTTTAATACGGAAGTTCTCATCAATCCAAACAGTAAAAGTCATTGTATCCATTATTACAATAGCCAAATGTGTGAAACATGCTGAATATAAAATACAATCAATAACCTGGATGTTGTTATTAAACCAATTCCACCTGCATATAGCCGTACTCTAACCCAATTTATTGTAAAATATTGTCGTATTGCAAAATTAAAGGTTAAAAAAAAGGAAACTGGGGTCGGCAGCTGTGGCAGCTTTGGATGTTATAAATCAAAATGTTACAAAGGACATAAATTGCAATGTCCTTGGTGGATAGGAATGGGTATTGTTTTTTTCCGGTATGGTGCTAAACCGATAGGGTAAACAGGGTAAACACTGACTTAAATGAAAATACAAAGAAGGTAGATGGCTAGCTAGCTACTATATATACCACA